>NC_091355.1:1333014-1360514 GCF_038502225.1 Cherax quadricarinatus
GTTCCATAATTCCATAGTCAGGAACAGATAGTTCCTGACTATGGAACTGAACTTCTCCAGGCTGAGGGACTGACAACCTCAAATTCTACGACTTCAAGGGTGATGGACTGATTACATCGTCTTCACATCTCTACTGTTCCTACCTACTTTCTGTATTCGACTGAAGAAGCCTACTGTGTAGGTGAAACGTTTCGGAATAAAGTTGCCTAACTGTTGCCTATGTGTCTCACCTACCAACCAAATTTGTAGGCTGGTAGACAGCAACCAACCAGGGAGGTACTACCGTCCTGTGGTAGTAGGTTGGTAGACAGCAACCGCCCAGGGAGGTACCACCGTCCTGTGGTAGTAGGTTGGTAGACAGCAACCACCCAGGGAGGTACTACCGTCCTGTGGTAGTAGGTTGGTAAACAGCAACCGCCCAGGGAGGTACTACCGTCCTGTGGTAGTAGGCTGGTAGAGAGCAACCATCCAGGGAGGTACTACCGTCCTGTGGTAGTAGGCTGGTAGAGAGCAACCACCCAGGGAGGTACTACCGTCCTGTGGTAGTAGACTGGTAGAGAGCAACCACCCAGGGAGGTACTACCGTCCTGTGATAGTAGGTTGGTAGACAACAACCACCCAGGGAGGTACTGCTGTCCTGTGGTAGTAGGTTGGTAGACAGCAACCACCCATGGAGGTACTACCGTCCTGTGGTAGTAGGCTGGAAGACAGCAACCATCCAGGTTGGTACTACCGTTCTGTGGAAGTAGGCTGGTAGACAGCAACCATCCAAGGAGGTACTACCGTCTTGTGGAAGTAGGCTGGTAGACAACAACCATCCAGGGAGATACTACCGTCCTGTGGTAGTAGGCTGGTATACAACAACCATCCAGGGAGGTACTACCGTCCTGTGGCAGTAGGCTGGTAGACAACAACCATCCAGGGAGGTACTACTCTTCTATCCAAGCGTGAACTGGATTTTTCCATTTCTGTCCTGTGAGCACGTAAGATGACAAGTAAATCTTCCATACTTCTGCTTATATTCGGTATGCATAAAATCTTACTTTCCTTCTTAATAGGTATTTAATCATGCAACATTTCCTTTCCGGCCTAAGAGGCCTTGTCTGAAACCTGGCTATAGGATGAGATAATCTGGCTGTGGGGTGAGATAATCTGGCTGTGGTGTGAGGTAATCTGGCTGTGGTGTGAGATAATCTGGCTGTGGGGTGAGACAATCTGGCTGTGGTGTGAGATAATCTGGCTGTGGGGTGAGATAATCTGGCTGTGGTGTGAGATAATCTGGCTGTGGGGTGAGACAATCTGGCTGTGGTGTGAGATAATCTGGCTGTGGGGTGAGATAATCTGGCTGTGGTGTGAGATAATCTGGCTGTGGGGTGAGATAATCTGGTTGTGGTGTGAGATAATCTGGCTGTGGGGTGAGATAATTTGGCTGTGGTGTGAGATAATCTGGCTGTGGGGTGAGACAATCCGCATAACTACTAACAGATAAAGAGATATTACGCCTTTCTCAGAGCCGAGGTCGTCAGGTTCATTTCCTTCAACTGCTCTTCCTACTGCAATCTCAGTTCTAGCACTATCCTGCTTGTGTGTGTGAGAGAGAGTGTAGAGGCAAGTCACTTTTTTCCATCTAAGCTCTTATTTTTCAGTTCTGCCTTTCCCTCGTTCGCTCTTTCCTCCCTCTTTCTCTCTCTCTCTCTCACACCTCCCTTCCTCTACCATCCACTCTTACTCTCCATACTGGTCTCTGGCTGGGAACCTGTCCTTGTCTAGCAGGACGACGTTAAGAACCTGTCCTGGCTCGTGTGATTAGGGGGCACAGATTTTTTGTGTGTCTTCCTTTGCAATTACGTCTACCTGTATACAGTGATACATAAGAACATAAGAAGGGAGGAACACTGTAGCAGGTCTACTGGCCCATACCAGGTAGGTCTTCCTCAAACCCAGAAAAATTTCGATATTACCCAAGGAATAAGGTTTGATGGGGATAAAAGGTAGAAAATACAGACACGATGGAAAAATAAACACAAATGCTATATAATGCAATCCTTTATTGACAACGTTTCGCCCACACAGTGGACTTTATCAAGTTACAAATAGATCTACCTGGGTAAATACTGCATGAGTATATATAGTGTGGAGAGTCAAGTGGAGAATGACTTGATAAGGCACACTATGTGGGCGAAACGTTGTCAATAAAGAATCGCATTATACTGCATTAACTTTTAGTTTTCCATAAGGTTTGGCAATGTGTGTTCTAATATTTTATATGAGCAGTGATCCATGGGAAAGATTTACTTAAATATTTAAGTTCCTCTTTGAAAAGAAAATTGTTTTGGGCTGGTGTGTCTCAACTTTTCCCCCTTAAGTTTATCATGTATTTTAATTTTGCAGGAAAGTATTTTGACAGTGGTGAATGTGTTCAAGTGTAGAGCACGTTATCACACGTTATCAATAAGCAACGAGCAACTTGATCGACCCGTACATGGAACTGCAATTGCAACTACTAACAAATTCTCGTTCTCAATCGATAACAGAATTTGTAGCATTGACAGTAATTAGAAGACAGCAAATCTGGAACACAAGAAATCAATTTTGTGAAGGGGAATCTAAAGTACTTGTGTTGACTATCTTACGGTCAAGAAAAGCAAAACAAAAGTGACAGAGTACATGGAGTGGCCAAGTCTATGATAAAGATTTTAGTGTGGTTCCGCAAACCACAGGCAAGCAGAATTATTGACCTGTAGAATGTGTAGAGAAATTTTAGCGTCTACGTTATCATAATTTGTGTTTTTATCTGTAGTGCACCTTACATCACCTGTGGTGCATCTTGCACCACTTGTAGTGCTCCTAACACCACCTGTAGTGGTGTTAGGAGTAATGCAGCGGATCAGCTACATGAGAACTTTTCCTGGTCTGACCATGGTCGAGTTTGTCCAAGCTGGACTCCAATCAAATCTATCCTGGGCTGTGGTCGACTCTGTTCGGGGTTGGTGTAATTAGAGGGCGTTGATTTCTATGAGTGATTCTTGTAATTACATCTGATTCCATATAATTATGCTAAGACACTTGTGCTGTAGCATGTGGAGTGTGTTCCCTGGGTGGAAACGCTTGAAAGGTAAAGTCCCTCATATTCTAGGGTTGCTGTGTTGGAGATGCGGTGTTGGAGGAGATGCTGAGTTTGTGGAGATGCTGAGTGTGTGGAGATGCTGAGTGTGTGGAGATGCTGAGTGCGTGGAGATGCTGAGTTTTTGGAGATGCCGAGTTTGTGGAGATGCTGAGTTTGTGGAGATGCTGAGTTTGTGGAGATGCTGAGTTTATGGAGATCCTGAGTTTGTGGAGATGCTGAGTTTATGGAGATGCTGAGTTTATGGAGATGCTGAGATTGTGGAGATGCTGAGTTTGTGGAGATGCTGAGTTTTTGGAGATGCTGAGTTTTTGGAGATGCCGAGTTTGTGGAGATGCTGAGTTTGTGGAGCTGCTGAGTTTGTGGAGATGCTGAGTTTATGGAGATGCTGAGTTTGTGGAGATGCTGAGTTTATGGAGATGCTGAGTTTGTGGAGATGCTGAGTGTGTGGAGATGCTGAGTTTGTGGAGATGCTGAGTTTGTGGAGATGCTGAGTTTATGGAGATGCTGAGTTTGTGAAGATGCTGAGTTTGTGGAGATGCTGAGTTTATGGAGATGCTGTATCAAGAGTTCAAAGAATTCAACACTACACTCTTGTGTGTGTAGAAAATCACACTTTTGTATGATTCAGAACATTTAATAAGGGAAACGTTTTTCTACGGGTAGCCTCGGTCGTTTCGCCTCTCGTAGCGGCAAAACGTCAGGACCGAGGGGTGAAGTGTACACGAATGTCCTTTACAACAGTTTATCGGTACCATTCAAAACTATGTATACTAACCCGATAAAAAAAAACATCGGGACTCATAGGCCGTTTATTACACGTAAAATTCGAAGGGTAAACAAATTTTTTTATCTGACAACAATATTTGCATTTTCAAGCAACGGGGAAACAAAGTCTTACTTCTCGAGGATAAACTTTAAAGTTTCCAACAATCAGTGTCAAACTTGGAGTTACTACTTGAGTTACCAGACCCAAGTAGAGGCTACTGGATCGTCTTTATGACCTACCGCCTCCATATATATATATATATATATGTATATATATATCTATATATATATATATATATATATATATATATATATATATATATATATATATATATATATATATATATATATATATATATATATATATATATATATATATATATATATATATATATATATATATATCATGCCGAATAGGCAAAATTGGTCAATTAGCAAGAACTCATTTAAAATTAAGTCCGCGGGGGCATTGACCCCCAAAACACCCTCCAGGTATCATCCCAGAGCAAAGGGAGCAGAAATCCCACCATCTCCCTTATGCTATTTGTACAGAAAGTCTACGGTAATTGACTTCCAAATTCTGACAGCGATTCAACCCTCAGATTTCCAGTAACTGCGTTGAGTTTTAACTACCGTACCTCACGAGTGGAATTGATCTATAGCTCCTGGGCCTTTTAAGGGCTTCTAGCTAGCGAAACTAGCTTCCTGAGTGTGCAGCTCCAATGATTTTTGAGAATACACAAATGCCCAGCACATAGGAGAGAGATTATATAGACGTGTATGTCCGACTTGTACCATTTACAAGACACTAATACACGAAAGGGAGGTAGCCAGTATATATAGGACAGGGAGACAGGGACGTGACAAAGAGAGAAAGAAAGAAAAAAGTAAGAACTAGTGACAGAGGCAATGGTAACAGGCCTCTTGCGTGGGCTGAGGTTCAGGGGGCTGGGGTTAAGTGATACGAGGGATATCTCTCTAGTATTCCTGGTATACAAGTGGAGGGATACACGAATGGCGTAAGGGGGCTCAATCTTGGGCTGTTAAAGAGTGCAAGATTGTGGTAATGGGGTGCAAGGTTGTGGTGAGAGGGTGCAATATTGTGGTGAGAGGGTGCAAGATTGTGGTGAGAGGGTGCAAGATTGTGGTGAGAGGGTGCAATATTGTGGTGAGAGTGTGCAAGATTGTGGTGAAAGGGTGCAAGATTGTGGTGAGAGGGTGCAATATTGTGGTGAGAGGGTGCAATATTGTGGTGAGAGGGTGCACGATTGTGGTGAGAGGGTGCAAGATTGTGGTGAGAGGGTGCAATATTGTGGTGAGAGTGTGCAAGATTGTGGTGAAAGGGTGCAAGATTGTGGTGAGAGGGTGCAATATTGTGGTAAGAGGGTGCAAGATTGTAGTGAGAGGGTGCAAGATTGTGGTGAGAGGGTGCAAGATTGTGGTGAGAGGATGCAAGATTGTGGTGAGAGAGTGCAAGATTGTAGTGAGAGGGTGCAAGATTATAGTGAGAGGGTGCAAGATTGTGGTGAGAGGGTGCAAGATTGTAGTGAGAGGGTGCAAGATTATAGTGAGAGGGTGCAAGATTGTGGTGAGAGGGTGCAAGATTGTAGTGAGAGGGTGCAGGATTGTGGCGAGAGGGTGCAAGATTGTAGTGAGAGGGTGCAAGATTATAGTGAGAGGGTGCAAGATTGTGGTGAGAGGGTGCAAGATTGTAGTGAGAGGGTGCAAGATTGTAGTGAGAGGGTGCAAGATTGTGGTGAGAGGGTGCAAGATTGTAGTGAGAGGGTGCAAGATTATAGTGAGAGGGTGCAAGATTGTGGTGAGAGGGTGCAAGATTGTAGTGAGAGGGTGCAAGATTGTGGTGAGAGGGTGCAAGATTGTAGTGAGAGGGTGCAAGATTGTAGTGAGAGGGTGCAGGACTGTGGTGAGAGGGTGCAAGATTGTAGTGAGAGAGTGCAAGACTGGCAGGAGAAAGGTACAAGATTATGGTAAGTGGTTACAACATTAGGGGGTAGAAGTGTGGAAGAATAAAGCAAAGGTTTGCGAGTGTGAAGGGGTGCGAGTGCGAGGTAAGGGGTACGACAGTGAGATAAGGGGTGCGACAGTGAGATAAGGGGTACGACAGTGAGATAAGGGATGCGACAGTGAGGTAAGGGGTGTGTCAATGAGATAAGGGGTGCGAGAGCGAGGTAAATGGTGCGAGAGTGAGATAAGGGGTGCGACAATGAGATAAGGGGGTGCGAAAGCTAGGAAATGGGCAGCGAAAATGAATTAATGATATATCAACGTACCTGACATATTACCTTTCTTATTGCTTCTTGCCTTCTCCTTTCTATCTCCCTCTCTCTTACATTCATTTCATTTTCTATTTATCTATCTCCCTCGTCGACGATATTTCACTTGAGCTCTTGCATCGCGCGATAATTCTGTGTTTCCGTTCCTGACGGCAGATTATAGCCGTGTTTTCGTTCGTGACGGCAGATTATAGCCGTGTTTCCGTTCGTGACGGCAGATTATAGCCGTGTTTCCGTTCGTGACGGCAGATTATAGCTGTATTTTTGTTCATGACGGCAGATTATAGCTGTGTTTACGTTCGAGACAGCAGATCATAGCTGTGTTTACGTTCGTGACGGCAGATTATAGTTATGCCATTGTTACTAAGGACAAATTTCTAGTGTTGTATATTCGTTATTGCACATTTTTCTGTACATCTTGTCTCTGAGGACATCTTTGCTTAAGTTCTTGACAGGTAATTTAATTTGACCTAAGTTCCTTAAGCAAGATTTGAACAGGTGACTAGCGGCAGATTTCAAGCGAAGATGCTGATGAATTTGCTGCTGGGATTATACGAGAAAACTGCTTAAAGCAACGAAAATACAGTTTCGAAAGCAGACGAATACATGAATTCGTGAGCAGTGGCTCAGGGTGCTAGAAGTCTTTCTTCCAAACATTAGTGATGAGTGAAGGAAAGTCGTAGAATAGTGTAGCAACACACTGCTGGTGTTACCACAATATAATTATAATATAGAATAGTGTAGGAACACACTGCTATTGTTCCCACAATGTAACTATCATACAGAATAGTGTAGCAGCACATTGTTGGTATTACCACAATGTAACTATCATACAGAATAGTGTAGCAACACACTGCTGGTGTTCCCAAAATATAACTATCATACAGAATAGTGTAGCAACACACTGCTGGTGTTCCCAAAATATAACTATCATACAGAATAGTGTAGCAACACACTGCTGGTGTTCCCAAAATATAACTATCATACAGAATAGTGTAGCAACACACTGTTGGTGTTCCCAAAATATAACTGTCATACAGAATAGTGTAGCAACACACTGCTGGAGTTCCTACAATGTAACTATCATACCGAATAATGTAGTAGCCTACTGCTCATGTACTCAGTCGTATTAAATAAAAAGAAATAGATTTCTGGGCCAGGTTTAGGAGCTCCACTTTGTCAGGTACTTGGTTAGGTCCTCATTTGTCATTTACCCACAGTCTCACTGTGGCCAAGAACTTAATTTAGGGAGCGTTTTAGTGTTTCCTAAAACCTCATTTAATAAGACTCTCTCTCTCTCTCTCTCTCTCTCTCTCTCTCTCTCTCTCTCTCTCTCTCTCTCTCTCTCTCTCTCTCTCTCTCTCTCTCTCTCTCTCTCTCTCTCTCTCTCTCTCTCTCTCTCTTTCTCTCTCTCTTTTTATCTATTTATTTCAGGGTTGAGGGAAGATTGCATTGTGGGTTTGGAAGGTGGTGGGGGCAAAGATCAGTGCCCCCTCAGCCTGGTCCCAGACCAGGTTTGATAGCCTGATCAACCAGGATATTGCTAGCCACATACAACCCAATGCATGCGGCACAGAGCCTGGCTTATCCAAATATGACTTGAGAAACTTAAAATTCAGCTGTATATCCAAGGTCTTAAAAAATTCAAGATATTGAAGTCCAGGTCTAAAATCACAACTTTCCAGCGATGGCCACAAGACACACAGGTCAAGTTTCAGACCAGTGTCGTAATCCCTCAAGACCTTCTGAAACCCTGGATTAAGTAGCATACACGGATATTTTAGCTAATAATTACGGTTTATAGGGAAACACTTGAGACATCAGTGAATCGTGGAAGCATAGATGTCTTCAGAGAAAAGATGTACAGAAAAATGTGAGTTAACGAATATACAAAACTAAATTTGTCGCTAGTAACAATGGCAGAACTATAATCTGCCGTCACGAACGTAAACACAGCTATAATCTGCCGCCATGAATGTAAACACAGCTATAATCTGCCGCCATGAATGTAAACACATCTATAATATGCCGTCACGAACGTAAACACATCTATAATCTGCCGTCACGAACGTAAACACATCTATAATCTGCCGTCACGAACGTAAACACATCTATAATCTGCCGTCACGAACGTAAACACATCTATAATCTGCCGTCACGAACGTAAACACATCTATAATCTGCCGTCACGAACGTAAACACATCTATAATCTGCCGTCTCGACCGTTAACACATCTATAATCTGCCGTCACGAACGTAAACACATCTATAATCTGCCGTCACGAACGTAAACACATCTATAATCTGCCGTCACGGACGTAAACACATCTATAATCTGCCGTCACGAACGTAAACACATCTATAATCTGCCGTCACGAACGTAAACACATCTATAATCTGCCGTCACGAACGTAAACACATCTATAATCTGCCGTCACGAACGTAAACACATCTATAATCTGCCGTCACGAACGTAAACACATCTATAATCTGCCGTCACGAACGTAAACACATCTATAATCTGCCGTCACGAACGTAAACACATCTATAATCTGCCGTCACGGACGTAAACACATCTATAATCTGCCGTCACGAACGTAAACACATCTATAATCTGCCGTCACGAACGTAAACACATCTATAATCTGCCGTCACGAACGTAAACACATCTATAATCTGCCGTCACGAACGTAAACACATCTATAATCTGCCGTCACGAACGTAAACACATCTATAATCTGCCGTCACGAACGTAAACACATCTATAATCTGTTGTCACGAACGTAAGCATCAAAGCAACCTTTATGGATATTTTTCTTTATTAGTAAATGTTTCACATATTTAAAAAAAAATCATATAAAAAATCTTCGAAGGTTTACAGCGAGAGCTGCAATACGGTACCCAGGTCACCTTACCTGTGGACGTGTCGATACACGCGTCATTAATAATCTCAGAATCCCATAATGAAGCACGGTTTAAGACTCGCCAATACGCCATACATCTCTCTGGAAGCCTCCTCTAGCTTCCTGATATAAATGGTCCGATATTCGGGATATATTTCAGACTTTAATTAGTTTGAAATATTTATGGTAGTATAACGTAGTGTTAAGCTATATTAAATATTTATTATGTATTACTGTATCTTGATATATTCTGTATTGTGACATGTTATGTATAAGGTTTTGTATTTAGGGGAAAACGCTAAAACTGTAGAGGGTGCCATTATGCTCCAGGGTGGTGGAGGTGGTCGAGTTTGATTCAAGGGAAGGGTAACTCATATCTCATGGATCAAGAGCTCCTCACCTGCATCCAGGCTCCTTTCTTTGAAGGGTCTAATATGCATAATTTTGTAAATATTGTATATACACATTAGATAATCTTTGTATATTCATATATATATTTGAAGGATATATACAGTCAACTGGAAATATAGCTTAAGTATAAGTGATATATAACACGGTATATATAACACGGTATATACTTGCAGTCTTTGTACACAGAGAGGTGTGTGTCTCGCAGAGTATATACAAGGTGAGTAGTATATACTCTGAGAGGTATCTCTCCTTATACATGTACACAAAAAGGGGTATATTTCAGTAGATATACACCGAAAGGGGTATATCCCAGTAGATATACAAGGTGTGTGTGTGTGTGTGTGTGTGTGTGTGTGTGTGTGTGTGTGTGAGCATACATCACGTCGCGTGTGTACACACGAGTACAAAATTTATGCTGGTCGCTAAATTAGCTGAATCATTTCAACAAATCGTGTTTGAGCGATATGTATATATGTGTCATTCAGGGGGCGAGGTAACGAGATTATTATTATTATTATTATTATTATTATTATTATTATTATTATTATTATTATTATTATTATTATTATTAATTATTATTATTATTATTGTTATTATTATTATTATTATTATTATTATTATTATTATTATTATTATTATTATTATTATTATTATTATTATTATTATTATTATTATTATTATTAATTATTATTATTATTATTGTTATTATTATTATTATTATTATTATTATTATTATTATTATTATTATTATTATTATTATTGTTATTATTATTATTATTATTATTATTATTATTATTATTATTATTATTATTATTATTATTATTATTATTATTATTATTATTATTATTATTATTGTTATTATTATTATTATTATTATTGTTAAGTAAGTAAGGTGTTCTCATGGTTAGATAGTATTAGGTGAATCAGCTGTTTTCAGATCAGGTGATCTTAGGGAAATCAGCTGGTGAGAGAGGATGTTCCAGCACTTTAAATCAATTGTTCCAGCACTTTAGACCAAGTGTTCCAGCACTTTAGACCAAGTGTTCCAGCACTTTAGACCAAGTGTTCCAGCACTTTAGACCAAGTGTTCCAGCACTTTAGACCAAGTGTTCCAGCACTTTAGATCAAGTGTTCCAGCACTTTAAATCAAGTGTTCCAGCACTTTAGACCAAGTGTTCCAGCACTTTAGACCAAGTGTTCCAGCACTTTAGACCAAGTGTTTCAGCACTTTAGACCAAGTGTTCCAGCACTTTAGATCAAGTGTTCCAGCGCTTTAGACCAAGTGTTCCAGCACTTTAGACTAAGTGTTCCAGCACTTTAGACCAAGTGTTCCAGCAATTTAGATCAAGTGTTCCAGCACTTTAGACCAAGTGTTCCAGCACTTTAGATCAAGTGTTCCAGCACTTTAGACCAAGTGTTCCAGCACTTTAGGCTAAGTATTCTAGCACTGTAGACTAGGGTCCCGGGTGGTCTTGAATAAGCCTCGGTCTTTCTACATGGTTACGACCCTCAACCCTGGCCCAATACTGGACCAGATTGGACCAGGATAGTTTAGTGGTAGTTAGTCATCAATGTTCAGCCGATAATGATAATAAATTGATGACCCCACCGCCCCTTCCTACCTGCCTCCCTCTCTCTCTGTCTATCTCCCCCTGTATCTCTCTCTTCCTTTCCCTTCCTCCCTATACCTCTCTCTTCCTAACACCCTCCTTCCCTCTCTTACTCTCCCTCCCTCCCTCCCTCTCCCTCCCTATATCTCTTTCACTACCTCTCTCTCTCTCTCTCTCTCTCTCTCTCTCTCTCTCTCTCTCTCTCTCTCTCTCTCTCTCTCTCTCTCTCTCTCTCTCTCTCTCTCTCTCTCTCCCTCCCTCCTCTCTCCATCCCTCTCCCTCCCTCACCCCCTCCCTCTGCCCCCCTCCCTCACCCTCCATCGCTTCCCTCAGCCTCTCCTATTGTCCAAGATGGAGGTCAGAACATTGCTAACGAGGCAATTGGGTGATATATATTCAATTAGACCTTATGTAACAACGCCACAAAGCTGTGAGTTGTGGACGGCATTGAGGTGTTGACGTTACAATTACGTGTAAAGAACTATTATTATTGTTATTATTATTATTATTATTATTATTATGATGATGATGATGATGATAATGATGATGATAATGATGCATTATAGTTTCATTATTATTTTTAATAAGGTATATTGCAGGGATCATATATACACAGAGAGACGGAAGAGGAAAAGAGAAGAAATCTTGAGATGGGAAACTAGAGGAGAAGGAGAGGGAAGGAAGGAAGGAATAAAGGAGAGAATATAGAGGGAGAGGTTAATGGAGGAAGGGAGCAAGGAAGGTAACAAAAGAAGGAAACAAGAAAGTGAGCAAAGAACAAGAAAGTGAGCAATGAAAGGGGCAATAAATACACTTTACCCGCCATATTACAGAGGTAATATTACAAAGGTAATATTACAGAGGTAATATTACAGAGGTAATATTACAGAGGTAATGTTACAGAGGTAATATTACAGAGGTAATATTACAGAGGTAATATTACAGAGGCAATATTACAGAGATAATATTACAGAGGTAATATTAACATTACATACTGATCAGATTATTTCCCCATCAGCCATATTAATAATGCAGTAATATATTTCTAATTGTGTTTTTTTTTATCGTCGGTGAGATTATGTGTTTCTCCCGCCGCTGCCGCTTTCTAGATGGCTGTGACAGCACGCGAGAACTCTATACGCAGCTTCAAGATTAGATACGACAGTGCTCAGCAGTCCAGATGCATGTTGTATTTGTGGGGGTGTTCTAAGGAGGTGATGTAGAAGTCACACACACAGTGAAGAGGCGGGGCCAGGAGCTGAGTGTCTGCAACTACAAATAAGTGAGTACACACACACACACACACATACACACACATACACACACACACATATACACACACACACACACACACACACACACATACATACACACTCACACACACACACACACACACACACACACACACACACACACACACACATACACACACATACACACACACACACACGCAGGAGAAAGCACGATTAAGGGACATGACGGCATACAGGAGGGTGTATCTCGACCGCGACAGAACACAAGAAGAAAGGAAGAAACTGAGAGAGATGGTACAAAGGCGAAAGGAGGAAAGAGAGGGGATGGAGAAGACAGACAGGAGATCCCAGACCCAGGAAGAAGATCTAATACAGCCTCCCTCACAACTTTCTATAGAAGCCTCCCAACCAGGTCAACCCCAGTGCAACCAAACACTCTAAATCAAAACACCCATGCCACATCCAATGCCCCCACCCACTACATTACAAACTTCACCCCTACAGCAACAACCCATAGTTCCTTACCAGGTCTCCCACTTCCCCAACCCCAATATACTTCCCAGACCACAGTCTTAGAAAAGAAGTTGAAGGTGTGGTATACAAATGCAGATGGAATAACAAACAAGTATGAGGAGTGGCACGAAAGAATCAAAGAGACATCCCCAGACATAATAGCACTCACAGAAACAAAACTCACCAGAATAATAACAGATTCAATCTTTCCATCCGGATATCAAATCTTCAGGAAAGACAGAGGGAGGAGAGGGGGAGGAGGAGTTGCACTGCTCATTAAAAACCAGTGGGGTTTTGAGAAAATGGAAGGAATGGATGGCATGGGCGAAAGGGACTACTTAGTAGGAACAATCCAGTCTGAGGGACATAAGGTGATAATTGCAGTAATGTACAACCCACCACAGAACTGCAGGAGGCCAAGAGAAGAATACGATGAGAGCAACAGAGCAATGATCAACACACTAGCCGAGGTGGCCAGGAGAGCACACATGGGGGGAGCAAAGTTACTAGTTATGGGTGATTTCAATCACAAGGAGATTGACTGGGAAAACCTGGAGCCCCATGGGGGTCCCGAAACATGGAGAGCCAAGATGATGGATGTGGTACTGGAGAACCTCATGCATCAACATGTTAGAGACACTACCAGAGAGAGAGGAGAGGATGAACCAGCAAGGTTGGACCTTGTATTCACCATGAGTAGTTCGGACATCGAGGGTATCATGTATGAAAGGCCCCTGGGAGCTAGTGATCATGTGGTTCTGTGCTTCGACTACATAGTTGAGCTCCAAGTGGAGAGAGTAGCAGGAATAGGCTGGGAAAAACCAAACTACAAAAGGGGGAACTACTCAGGCATGAGGAACTTCCTTCAAGACATTCAGTGGGAGAGGGAACTGACAGGAAAACCAGTACAAGAAATGATGGACTATGTAGCAACAAAATGCAAGGAGGCAGAGGAGAGGTTTGTTCCCATGGGAAACAGAAATAATGGGAAGAACAGAACGAGTCCTTGGTTCACCCAAAGGTGTAGGGAGGCAAAAACTAGGTGTACTAGAGAATGGAAAAGGTACAGAAGACAGAGAACTCAGGAAAATAAAGAAATCAGCCGAAGAGCCAGAAACGAATATGCACAGATAAGAAGGGAGGCTCAGAGACAATATGAAAATGACATAGCATTAAAAGTAAAGACTGACCCGAAGCTGTTGTACAGCCACATCAGGAGGAAAACAACAGTCAAGGACCAGGTAATCAGACTGAGGAAGGGTGATGGGGAATTCACAAGAAACGACCGAGAGGTATGTCAGGAGCTCAACACAAGATTTAAAGAGGTATTTACAGTGGAAACCAGTAGGACTCCAAGAAATCAGAACAGGGGGACACACCAGCAAGTGCTGGATGAGGTACATATAACCAAGGAGGAGGTGAAGAAGCTGCTATGCGAACTTGACACCTCAAAGGCGGTGGGACCAGACAACATCTCTCCATGGGTCCTTAAAGAGGGAGCAGAGATATTGTGTGAGCCATTAACAAAGATCTTCAACACATCATTTGAAACTGGGCAACTCCCTGAGGTATGGAAAATGGCAAATGTAGTCCCAATTTTTAAAAAGGGAGACAGACATGAGGCACTAAACTACAGACCTGTATCTCTAACGTGTATAGTATGCAAGGTCATGGAGAAGATCATCAGGAGGAGAGTGGTGGGGCACCTGGAAAGAAACAAGTGTATAATTGACAACCAGCACGGTTTCAGGGAAGGAAAATCCTGTGTCACAAACCTACTAGAGTTTTATGACAAGGTGACAGAAGTAAGACAAGAGAGAGAGGGGTGGATCGACTGCGTATTTTTGGACTGCAAGAAGGCTTTCGACACAGTTCCTCACAAGAGGTTACTGCAAAAGCTAGAGGACCAGGCACACATAACAGGAAAGGCACTGCAATGGATCAGAGAATATCTGACAGGGAGGAAACAACGAGTCATGGTACGCGACGAGGTGTCAGAGTGGGCGCCTGTGACAAGCGGGGTTCCACAGGGGTCAGTCCTAGGACCTGTGCTGTTCTTGGTATACGTGAACGACATAACGGAAGGGATAGACTCAGAAGTGTCCTTGTTTGCAGACGATGTGAAGTTAATGAGAAGAATCGAATCGGACGAGGATCAGGCAGGACTACAAAGAGATCTGGACAGGCTACAAGCCTGGTCCAGCAACTGGCTCCTTGAATTTAACCCTGCCAAATGCAAAGTCATGAAGATTGGGGAAGGGCAAAGAAGACCGCAGACACAATATAGTTTAGATGGCCAAAGACTGCAAACCTCACTAAAGGAAAAAGATCTGGGGGTGAGTATAACACCGAGCATATCTCCTGAGGCGCACATCAATCAGATAACTGCTGCAGCATACGGGCGCCTGGCAAACCTACGGATAGCGTTCCGATACCTCAGTAAGGATTCGTTTAAGACTCTGTACACCATCTACGTCAGGCCCATACTGGAGTATGCAGCACCAGTTTGGAATCCACACCTAGTCAAGCACGTCAAGAAATTAGAGAAAGTGCAAAGGTTTGCAACAAGACTAGTCCCAGAGCTACGGGGATTGTCCTATGAAGAAAGGTTGAGGGAAATCGGCCTGACGACACTGGAGGCCAGGAGGGTCAGGGGAGACATGATAACGACATATAAAATACTGCGCGGAATAGACGAGGTGGACAAAGACGGGATGTTCCAGAGATGGGACACAGACACAAGAGGTCACAATTGGAAGTTGAAGACTCAGATGAATCAAAGGGATGTTAGGAAGTATTTCTTCAGTCATAGAGTAGTCAGGCCATGGAATAGCCTAGAAAGTGATGTGGTGGAGGCAGGAACCATACATAGTTTTAAGGCGAGGTATGATAGAGCTCATGGGGCAGGGAGAGAGAGGACCTAGTAGCAATCAGCGAAGAGGCGGGGCCAGGAGCTGTGACTCGACCCCTGCAACCACAAATAGGTGAGTACAAATAGGTGAGTACACACACACACACACACACATACATACACACACACACACACACACACACACACACACCACACACACACACACACACACACACACACACACACACACACACACACACACACACACACATACACACACAGTGTCACTGACGTATAGTATGCAAAGTCATGGAGAAGATTATCAGGAGGAGAGTGGTGGAGCACCTAGAACGGAACAAGAGTATAAACGCCAACCAGCACGGATTTATGGAAGGCAAATCCTGTGATACAAACCTTCTGGAGTTTTATGACAAAGTAACAGAAGCAAGACACGAGAGAGAGAGGTGAGTTGATTGCATTTTCCTAGACTGCAGGAAGGCCTTCGACACAGTTCCTCACAAGAGATTAGTGCAGAAGCTGGAGAATCAGGCGCGTATAACAGGAAGGGCACTGCAATGGATCAGAGAATACCTGACAGTGTGGCAACAACGAGTCATGGTACGTGATGAGGTATTACAGTGGGCACCTGTGACGAGCGGGGTTCCACAGGGGTCAGTCCTAGGGCCAGTGCTATTTTTGGTATATGTGAATGACATGATGGAAGGGTTAGACGCAGAAGCGTCCCTGTTCGCAGATGATGTGAAGTTAATGAGGAGAATTAAATCAGATGAGGATCAGGCAGGACTTCAAAGAGACCTGGACAGGCTGGACACCTGGTCCAGCAACTGGCTCCTAGAATTTAACCCCGCCAAATGCAAAGTTATGAAGATCGGAGTAGGGCAAAGAAGACCGCAGACAGAGTATAGGCTAGGAGGCCAAAGACTGCAAACCTCACTCAAGGAGAAAAATCTAGGGGTGAGTATAATACCGACCACGTCGCCGGAAGCACACATTAACCAGATAACTGCTGCGGCATATGGGCGCTTGGCAAACATGAGAATAGCGTTCCGGTACCTCAGTAAGGAATCGTTCAAGACTCTATATACTGTGTACGTCAGGCCCATACTGGAGTACGCAGCACCAGTTTGGAACTCACACATGGTCAAACACGTCAAGAAATTGGGGAAAGTGCAAAGGTTTGCAACAAGGCTAGTTCCGGAGCTAAGGGGAATGTCCTACGAAAAAAGGTTAAGGGAAATTGGTCTGACGACACTGGAGGACAGGGGTGACATGATAACGACATAAAAAATACTGCGTGGAATAGATAAGGTGGACAGAGACAGGATGTTCCAGAGATGGGATAAAGAAACAAGGGGCCACAATTGGAAGTTGAAGACTCAAATGAGTCAAAGGGATGTTAGGAAGTATTTCTTCAGCCACAGAGTTGTTAGGAAGCGGAACAGTCTGGCAAGTGATGTAGTGGAGGCATGAACCATACATAGTTTTAAGACGAGGTATGATAAAGCTCATGGAGCAGGAAGAGGGAGGACCCAGTAGCGGTCAGTGAAGAGACGGGACCAGGAGCTGAATCTCGACCTCTGCAACCACAATTAGGTAAGTACACACAGGTTAGGTTAGGTAAAGCGAGAGAGGTCATCAATTAACGATATTTATTAAAATGATCTATGAGGCAGGACCAGGAGCTAGGTCTAGACCCTCACAAACACAAATCTGTGAGCACGCACACACGCATACATACAGTCACACGAACGCACACGCATACAGTTTCAAAAGTAGTAATAACACACGGAGTGAGAAGCTGTGATTCGAACCCCAGAAAAACTGCCTGGTGAGTGTAACTGAGTACACACTACATACTAGAGTACAAATTCACTGTTGGGATGGCCTCTGAGGCTGCCTGACCTTCGTTGTATATATGTAGCAATGAGGATGATTCTGTGTTCACCTGCCTGTACCTGCAAGCATCGAATCACAGCTCCTGGGCCCGTCTCGTGGCTGTCAACCACTAGATGTACTCTGGAGGGAGAGACTGCAGGGATGCTGGACTCATCTTCCCTAAATTTATTCTCCTTCACGGTCTACAGACCTACCTTCTCCCCGCCTCCCTCCCAACTCCTTCTACTTTCTCCCTCTCCCTCTTCTCCCCACTCCCCCTCACCCACACACCTGTAATTAACTATGTGATGAATGACAGACTGATTTTTAGTAATTAAGCATCACTTAGATCTCCCACCAGATAAAAAGATATATTTCTCTAGCTCACAGCATCAGCTGTGTATTGAGCTCTCTCTCTCTCTCTCTCTCTCTCTCTCTCTCTCTCTCTCTCTCTCTCTCTCTCTCTCTCCCTCTCTCTCTGGCAACACTGGGACTTGCTTATTTCTTGTTTCACTAATAGCTTCTTCCTCGAGGTGTTCCTTTGACTCTTGCTTATTGTTTTCCTGTTTACTTTCTTGAATCTTGCTTTTGTCATAAGGTAAACTCTCCACGAGGTAAACTCCCCAAGGGGTAAGATCGCAACGAGGTAATTTCTCCACGAGGTAAGCTCCCATGGGGTAAACTCTCCACGAGATAAGCTCCCCATGAGTTAAGCTTCCCGCGAGGTAAGCTCCCACGAGGTAATATATTCACACACACGAACTGTGCTCCTCACACCCCTATTTTTTTCGCGTCCCTACATGATCTGCTGTGGAAGAGTTACGATATTTTTTGTTCTGTTTTGGTGAAATGAGGTAGGTAGGTAGGTAGGTAGGTAAGTAGGTAGGGGAGGTAGGGGGGTGAGGGGGAGCAATAGAAGGTGAAGGGGGGGAGAGAGAGGAGGTGATGGGTGGGCTTGGGAGAGGAGGAAGCAGGGGAAAGAAAAAGTAGAGGGAAGGAAGTGAAAGAAGGACTGAGAGAAGGAAAGGTAGGGGGCGGAAGGAGGGTTACCTTGTGCTCTTAGGGAGATAAAGATCACAGAGGTGTGTTGGGGGTAGAGTGAAGGATGCTGTGCACAGATAGCTTGTAATGTAGTGTGTCTGTGAGCTGGTGCTTAGTGTTATTAATGCAGCAGCTCTCCTTATTTCACTGACTGCTACATGCTGGCTTATCTGCCTACCTGCCCGCTTGTGTTCCTACCTGCCTATCTTCCTGCCTGCCTGCCTATCTTCCTGCCTGCCTGCCTATCTTCCTGCCTGCCTGCCTGCATCGCTCCTCCAGGTTTTCGCTCTCCAGTAAATGTCGTGACTTTTTCTCAGATAGATTTAACGTAATGTCAAAAATGAGTTCGTATTTGGAGGGGTTGCGAAGCTTCAGGGCGTAGGTACAGCACTTGCATACATTACTAACCCCCGATGCCATAAATCTTCGACTAAATTGGGTTTTGCCAGTGCCTTTAAGTCAGCCAAAAGAGATGCTGCACTAAGAGCTGTTTATCTCCATTTCCCTTCCGTTTATCCAGTCTTCCACTCATACTGCAACACTGGCAAAGAATTTCTCCATGGTGAACATGAAATCGCCTGGTGCGTCGTTCACCAGGGTGACCTTCCCTCTTGGTTAGGTTGGTTGAGTGGGTTTATAGCCTCCCTTCTACACAAAGGGTCATTAAAGCCTCATGTAACCTATTCACCACCAGTCAAGGGTACTTGAATTTCTAAAACGGGGTTTAAAAAAATTTCTGTATATGTATACTGGAAGACAAGCACGTCTCTTTGTTATATAAGCCGTGTTTTCCCATTTCCGGCTCAGTCGCCAAGAGGCTGGCCACCGAGCTCAACTTCTGGTTACTGGGAGATGACACACTTGCGGCACACCACTGTGTCTCTGTAGAGGGCACCAGAAACATCACAGGAACACGTGGAGAATTCAGGCCTCTGCCTGAGCCCCTGCAAATGTGAACTTGTGTCTTCCAGCAAGTAACAACCTTGTCTTCCATCCTGGCAGTGTCCAAATTATTAAACCCAATAACTATTCTCTCCGTTTTGCCAGCTAAGTGTAAAACCTTCGAAACACACACACACAATCACACACACACACACACACACACACACACACACACACACACACACACACACACACACACAGACATACACACACACACACACACACACACATACACACATACACACACACACACACACACACACACACACATACACACACATACACACACAAACACACACACACATACACACACACACACACACACACACACACACACACACACACACACACACACACACACACACACACACACACACACAAAAACACACAAACACACACACACACACACACACACACACACACACACACACACACACACACACACACACACACACACACACACACACACACACACACACACATATATATATATATATATATGCTTCTATCATCATCATTCGTTAGAATTTCTCTTATACTGAATGATTAGGCGGAGGCTGCATGAGGAGGCTGCGTACTCATACGATTTTATAGAAGTGATGACAGGAAGGGGGAATAAAGGAAAATGGGAATGAGAAACGGAATATGGAACAAATAAATAGGGAAATAGGAGAAAAAGGATTAGGGAACGAATTGGAGAATGAGGGAAGACGAATATATGATAAAGATATAGGAGAGAACGAGAAATGGGGGAGAACTACAAAACATCAGTAAATGGGGTAATGAGGAAAATGGGGAATAGAGATGTTTAATGGGGAAGTTGCAGTGTACCACAGAAATGGCTACAGTCTTCCAGTAAAAATGCAGATACACCTATATAATGATCTCTCTCTCTCTCTCTCTCTCTCTCTCTCTCTCTCTCTCTCTCTCTCTCTCTCTCTCTCTCTCTCTCTCTCTCTCTCTCTCTCTCTGGAATATATTTCGCTTTCTTCTGGTTCACCTTGTCTGAGCTAAGAGATTCGCAGCTTTCAAAAGGTTATTTCAACTCTGGCTGTTTTGCCTCTCTTCCCCTGCCCCTCTCTTCCCCTGCCCCTCTCTTCTCCTGCCCCTCTCTTCCCCTGCCCCTCTCTTCTCCTGCCCCTCTCTTCCCCTGCCCCTCTCTTCCCCTGCCCCTCTCTTCCCCTGCCCCTCTCTTCCCCTGCCCCTCTCTTCTCCTGCCCCTCTCTTCCCCTGCCCCTCTCTTCCCCTGCCCCTCTCTTCCCCTGCCCCTCTCTTCTCCTGCCCCTCTCTTCCCCTGCCCCTCTCTTCCCCTGCCCCTCTCTTTCCCTGCCCCTCTCTTCTCCTGCCCCTCTCTTCCCCTGCCCCTCTCTTCCCCGGCCCCTCTCTTCCCCTGCCCCTCTCTTCCCCTGCCCCTCTCTTCTCCTGCCCCTCTCTTCCCCTGCCCCTCTCTTCCCCTGCCCCTCTCTTTCCCTGCCCCTCTCTTCTCCTGCCCCTCTCTTCCCCTGCCCTTCTCTTCCCCTGCCCCTCTCTTCCCTGCCCCTCTCTTCTCCTGCCCCTCTCTTCCCCTGCCCCTCTCTTCCCCTGCCCCTCTCTTCCCTGCCCCTCTCTTTCCCTGCCCCTCTCTTCCCCTGCCCCTCTCTTCCCCTGCCCCTCTCTTCCCCTGCCCCTCTCTTTCCCTGCCCCTCTCTTCCCCTGCCCCTCTCTTCCCCCTGCCCCTCTCTTCCCCTGCCCCTCTCTTCCCCTGCCCCTCTCTTCCCCTGCCCCTCTCTTCCCCTGCCCCTCTCTTTCCCTGCCCCTCTCTTTCCCTGCCCCTCTCTTCCCCTGCCCCTCTCTTCTCCTGCCCCTCTCTTCCCCTGCCCCTCTCTTCCCCTGCCCCTCTCTTTCCCTGCCCCTCTCTTCTCCTGCCCCTCTCTTCCCTGCCCCTCTCTTCCCCTGCCCCTCTCTTCCCTGCCCCTCTCTTCTCCTGCCCCTCTCTTCCCCTGCCCCTCTCTTCTCCTGCCCCTCTCTTCCCCTGCCCATCACTTCCCCAGCCCCACTCTTCCCCTGCCCCTCTCTTCCCCTGCCCCTCTCTTCCCCTGCCCCTCTCTTCCCCTGCCCCTCTCTTCCCTGCCCCTCTCTTCTCCTGCCCCCTCTCTTCCCCTGCCCCTCTCTTCTCCTGCCCCTCTCTTCCCCTGCCCCTCTCTTCTCCTGCCCCTCTCTTCCCCTGCCCCTCTCTTCCCCTGCCCCCTCTCTTCCCCTGCCCCTCTCTTCTCCTGCCCCTCTCTTCCCCTGCCCCTCTCTTCCCCTGCCCCTCTCTTCCCCTGCCCCTCTCTTCCCCTGCCCCTCTCTTCTCCTGCCCTCTCTTCCCCTGCCCCTCTCTTCTCCTGCCCCTCTCTTCCCCTGCCCCTCTCTTACCCTGCCCCCTCTCTTCCCCTGCCCCTCTCTTCCCTGCCCTCTCTTCCCCTGCCCCTCTCTTCCCCTGCCCCTCTCTTCTCCTGCCCCTCTCTTCCCCTGCCCCCTCTCTTCCCCTGCCCCTCTCTTCTCTTCCCTGCCCTTCTCCTGCCCCTCTCTTCCCCTGCCCCTCTCTTCTCCTGCCCCTCTCTTCCCCTGCTTCCCCTGCCCCTCTCTTCCCCTGCCCCTCTCTTCCCCTGCCCCTCTCTTCCCCTGCCCCTCTCTTCTCCTGCCCCTCTCTTCCCCTGCGCCTCTCTTCTCCTGCCCCTCTCTTCCCTGCCCCTCTCTTCCCCTGCCCCTCTCTTCCCCTGCCCCTCTCGTCCCCTGCCCCTCTCTTCCCCTGCCCCTCTCTTCCCCTGCCCCTCTCTTCCCTGCCCCTCTCTTCTCCTGCCCCTCTCTTCCCCTGCCCCTCTCTTCTCCTGCCCCTCTCTTCCCCTGCCCCTCTCTTCACCTGCCCCTCTCTTCCCCAGCCCCTCTCTTCCCCCTGCCCCTCTCTTCCCCTGCCCCTCTCTTCCCCTGCCCCTCTCTTCTCCTGCCCCTCTCTTCCCCTGCCCCTCTCTTCCCCCTGCCCCTCTCTTCTCCTGCCCCTCTCTTCCCCTGCCCCTCTCTTCTCCTGCCCCTCTCTTCCCTGCCCCTCTCTTCTCCTGCCCCCTCTCTTCCCCTGCCCCTCTCTTCTCCTGCCCCTCTCTTCCCTGCCCCTCTCTTCTCCTGCCCCTCTCTTCCCCTGCCCCTCTCTTCTCCTGCCCCTCTCTTCCCCGGCCCCGCTCTTCCCCGGCCCCACTCTTCCCCTGCCCCTCTCTTCCCCTGCCCCTCTCTTCCCCTGCCCCTCTCTTCCCTGCCCCTCTCTTCCCTGCCCCTCTCTTCCCCTGCCCCTCTCTTCCCCTGCCCCTCTCTTCCCCTGCCCCTCTCTTCCCCTGCCCCTCTCTTCCCCTGCCCCTCTCTTCCCTGCCCCTCTCTTCCCCTGCCCCTCTCTTCCCCTGCCCCTCTCTTCCCCTGCCCCTCTCTTCCCCTGCCCCTCTCTTCCCCTGCCCCTCTCTTCCCCTGCCCCTCTCTTCCCCTGCCCCTGTCTTCTCTATCAATCTTGCTGGCGTGGAATAATCTCCATTCTTCTTTCCTTCCCTCTTCCTTCCTTCCTTCCTTTCTTTCTTTCCTCATGTAAAAACACAAATTTCATTCATTTTTTAATACATTTTATTTGTATCCCTTTCTGCTGTATACTTTTCTCCCTCTATATTTTCTTCCGTTTTACTGAGTTTCTCTCTCTCTCTCTCTCTCTCTCTCTCTCTCTCTCTCTCTCTCTCTCTCTCTCTCTCTCTCTCTCTCTCTCTCTCTCTCTCTCTCTCTCTCTCTCTCTTTTAAACAGGGTTTGACAAAGTTAAGGATCCCTAGCTTTATTGACAAGCTATTTACAGGTTAAGGATTCCTAACTTTATTGGCAAGCTAAGAGCTGTTACCTACATCAGCTCATTTGAAAGCATTTTTATTGTTATGAGACATACAAGTAGGGAACAGGATGAAGTTGGAGCCATCTGTGGACCAACTGAGGGCCATCTGTGGGCCAGCATTTTCATCTGATGAACTGACATCATTATGCTGTACGAATGTGTTCCATACTCGAGTCATCCTGGGAATAAATGACCTCAGATGAAGTGATGTTCTGGAGAAGTTGCTGCTGGCTGCCCGTCTTGTGGTACAGAAGCTTGCTTCACGCTGTCCTCTCTCTCTCTCTCTCTCTCTCTCTCTCTCTCTTAGTCTCTTTAAAATGAGGAATCCTCCAACAAGATGTTTTCCACCCGTCTTCACTTTTCCTCTGCCCCTTCCCTTTCATATTCCCCCTCCCCTCTCTTCCTCCTCCCCTCCCTTCCATCTCCCCTCCCCTCCCGTTCCCTCTCTCACGGTACACTTTTCATCTTGTCGATGGTTCGAGCTGTCGAATTCCCCTCCGGAGCCTGGAAAAGGGGTACGTGGGGGGGAGGAGGTGATAAGGGAGAGGGTGGAGGGGAGATGGAGGAGGGGAGGGGGGAATGAGGTGGGGGGTAGGGGACAGCTGTTGGGTGACGTATCCATAAGAAATCGGCACAAGGCCGAGAGTTACCAGGGCTCAATTCGACTCCGCCACTTTCCGGATTAAATTGGTGTTCGTCAGGTAATTGAGACGATAAAATTATGGATGTGTGTGTGTGTGTGCGTGTGTGTATGTGTGTGTGTGTGTGTGTGTGTGTGTGTGTGTGTGTGTGTGTGAGTGAGTGTGTGTGTGAGTGGGTGTGTCTAACATCGCTGCTAGGGACAATAATTATTATATAAATCGCAACCTGGGACAGGTTAATATAATTCATCAGAGATCTAATAGGTCCACTGATTATATTAATCCCTGATTCCTCTCTCCAAAGGGACGAATGTTGATCAATATATGACGGTGGTTTAAATCGATTACCTCCACCAGGTTTTCGCAGGTTGAGCCTGGTGATTATTCCACCCTGGGAGACTCTTACTAAACGATGATATTAATCACTACTTGAGTGTGAGTGGTAAATACAGTGATCAGTGTGGAGGTAACATCGTAAGTATTGATCAGACTCTTAAGTGCTTCATTTAGTGCTATTGGGAAAGTAAGTAAAGGTACGCTTTGTCGGAGTGTTCGCAAGTACTTGTGATTTGTAGGTACGGTAGGAGTTATTATGGTGGTGTATTGTCTGTAGTGTTTGTAGTTACAGCAGCAGAGTTATTGTGGTGGTGTGCTGTCTGTAGTGTTTGTAGTTACAGCAGCAGAGTTATTGTGGTGGTGTGGTGTCTGCAGTGTTTGTAGTTACAGCAGCAGTTATTGTGGTGGTGTATTGTTTGTAGTGTTTGTAGTTACAGCAGCAGAGTTATTGTGGTGGTGTATTGTTTGTAGTGTCTGTAGTTACAGCAGCAGAGTTATTGTGGTGGTGTGCTGTCTGTAGTGTTTGTAGTTACAGCAGCAGAGTTATGGTGGTGGTGTGCTGTCTGCAGTGTTTGTAGTTACAGCAGCAGAGTTATTGTGGTGGTGTATTGTCTGTAGTGTTTGTAGTTACAGCAGCAGTTATTGTAGTGGTGTGCTGTCTGTAGTGTTTGTAGTTACAGCAGCAGAGTTATTGTGGTGGTGTGCTGTCTGTAGTGTTTGTAGTTACAGCAGCAGAGTTATTGTAGTGGTGTGCTGTCTGTAGTGTTTGTAGTTACAGCAGCAGAGTTATTGTGGTGGTGTGCTGTCTGTAGTGTTTGTAGTTACAGCAGCAGAGTTATTGTGGTGGTGTATTGTCTGTAGTGTTTGTAGTTACAGCAGCAGAGTTATTGTGGTGGTGTATTGTCTGTAGTGTTTGTAGTTACAGCAGCAGAGTTATTGTGGTGGTGTGCTGTCTGTAGTGTTTGTAGTTACAGCAGCAGAGTTATTGTGGTGGTGTATTGTCTGTAGTGTTTGTAGTTACAGCAGCAGAGTTATTGTGGTGGTGTATTGTCTGTAGTGTTTGTAGTTACAGCAGCAGAGTTATTGTGGTGGTGTGCTGTCTGTAGTGTTTGTAGTTACAGCAGCAGAGTTATTGTGGTGGTGTATTGTCTGTAGTGTTTGTAGTTACAGCAGCAGAGTTATTGTGGTGGTGTGCTGTCTGTAGTGTTTGTAGTTACAGCAGCAGAGTTATTGTAGTGGTGTGCTGTCTGCAGTGTTTGTAGTTACAGCAGCAGAGTTATTGTGGTGGTGTATTGTTTGTAGTGTTTGTAGTTACAGCAGCAAAGTTATGGTGGTGGTGTGCTGTCTGCAGTGTTTGTAGTTACAGCAGCAGAGTTATGTTGGTGGTGTGCTGTCTGCAGTGTTTGTAGTTACAGCAGCAGAGTTATGTTGGTGGTGTGCTGTCTGCAGTGTTTGTAGTTACAGCAGCAGAGTTATGTTGGTGGTGTGCTGTCTGTAGTGTTCGTAGTTACAGCAGCAGAGTTATGTTGGTGGTGTGCTGTCTGTAGTGTTCGTTGTTACAGCAGCAGAGTTATGTTGGTGGTGTGATGTCTGCAGTGTTTGTAGTTACAGCAGCAGAGTTATGTTGGTGGTGTGATGTCTGCAGTGTTTGTAGTTACAGCAGCAGAGTTATGTTGGTGGTGTACTGTCTGCAGTGTTTGTAGTTACAGCAGCAGAGTTATGTTGGTGGTGTACTGTCTGCAGTGTTTGTAGTTACAGCAGAGAGTTATGTTGGTGGTGTACTGTCTGCAGTGTTTGTATACATGGAAGTATGTTGTACTGTCTGATTTTGTATATGGAATATTGACAACATGTAGTGAACATTGACTGTCTCATAGAATATTACATCAATTAACACACACTGAGTTTCCAGGCATAAATTCTATCAACTAAGAACATTAGCAATCTATATCATAGAATATTAGGAATTTATGTAAAAAATATTGGGAATTTATATCAAGTAATATTAGGACTATAATAAGTTATATTGCTATATGGAGTTACAATAGGAATTTATATCAAACAATGTTTTAGGAATTTAATTTAGAAGGTAACTTTCTAAGAATTAATTCCCTTCTTAGTAAAGTTATTTACTAGTTTAAACCTCGTCTCAGAAATCAAACATTTTACCTAGAAAAACACTTAAGATAAACCCACTGTTTTAGAAGTTAGAACTTCTAAATAGTTAAATCCTCTGGTAATCGTAAAAATCCTAGTATAAGGATTTAAAATGTCTTTTAATCGGTTAAAATCCCATATAAGTAATTAAAACACTGTAAGGTGATGAATTTCCGTTTTCTCATTGTGAATGCCTTTTAAGGAGGCTAAATCCCTTTAAAGGAGACTAAACCTCTTTTAAGGAGGTTAAACCCCTTTTAAGGAGAGTAAACCCCTATTAAGGATGTTAAATCTCTTTTAAGGAGACTAAACCCTTTTTAAGGATACTAAACCTCTTTTAAGGAGACTAAACCCCTTTTAAGGATGCTAAATCCCTTTTAAGGATGCTAAATCCCTTTTAAGGATGCTAAATCCCTTTTAAGGAGACTAAACCTCTTTTAATGAACCTAAACCTCTTTTAAATAGACTAAACCCCTTTTAAGGGGACTGAACCTCTTTTAAGGAGACTAAACCTCTTTTAAAGAGACTAAACCCCTTTTAAGGGACTAAACCTCTTTTAAAGGGATGCTAAATCCCTTTAAAGGTGACTAAACCCCTTTTAAGAACGCTAAACCTCTTTTAAGGAAACTAAACCTCTTTTAAGGAAATAGAACTTCTTTAAAGGAGAGGTAACTTCTTTTAAGAAGATCAAAACCTCTTCTAAGGCCATAAAACTCCTTTAATAGGAGTTAAAAGGCTTAAGAAAATATATTTATCACTTACAATAATCTAGTAATCGGTTTGGAGTATACAAATTTGGCTCTTGTAGACAGTGAGAATAAGAGCCAATTTTCCCCTAGAAGTGTTAGATCACATTAAATTAGCATTAAAGGCAGAAGTTGCGTG
>NC_091355.1:1368014-1423014 GCF_038502225.1 Cherax quadricarinatus
ATAACAGGAGCCTGGTACTAGGTGATGTTCCACCTCCTATAACAGGGCCTGGTACTGGTGTGTGTTCCACCTCCTTATAACAGGGACCTGGTACTGGTGTGTGTTCCACCTCCTTATAACAGGGGTCTGGTACTGGGTGTATGTTCCACCTCCTTATAACAGGGCCTGGTACTGGGTATGTTCCACCTCCTTATAACAGGGCTCGTACTGGGTGTGTGTTCCACCTCCTTTGACAGGGGCCTGGTACTGGGTGTGTGTTCCACCTCCTGTAACAGGGCCTGGTACTGCGTGTGTGTTCCACCTCCTATAACAGGGCCTGGTACTGGTGTGTATTCCACCCCTTATAACAGGGCCTGTTACTGGGTGTATGTTCCACCTCCTTATAACAGGAGCCTGGTACTGGGTGTATGTTCCACCTCCTTATAACAGGAGCCTGGTACTGGGTGTATGTTCCACCTCCTTATAACAGGGGCCTGGTACTGGTTGTGTGTTCCACCTCCTTATAACAGGGGCCTGGTACTGGGTGTGTGTTCCACCTCCTTATAACAGGGGCCTGGTACTGGGTGTATGTTTCACCTTCTTATAACAGGAGCCTGGTACTGGTTGTATGTTCCACCTCCTTATAACAGGGGCCTGGTACTGGGTGTGTGTTCCACCTCCTTATAACAGGGGCCTGGTACTGGGTGTATGTTCCACCTCCTTATAACAGGGGCCTGGTACTGGTGTGTGTTCCACCTCCTTATAACAGGGCCTGGTACTGGTGTGTGTTCCACCTCCTTATAACAGGAGCCTGGTACTGGGTGTGTGTTCCACCTCCTTATAACAGGGGCCTGGTACTGTGTGTGTTCCAC
This sequence comes from Cherax quadricarinatus, assembly GCF_038502225.1. NCBI lineage: Eukaryota > Metazoa > Arthropoda > Malacostraca > Decapoda > Parastacidae > Cherax > Cherax quadricarinatus. Next base: position 1,368,866 of record NC_091355.1, read on the forward strand.
CTCCTATAACAGGGGCCTGGTACTGGGTGTGTTCCACCTCCTTATAACAGGGGCCTGGTACTGGGTGAGGGTTTCACCTTGAATACTTCTTATGAGTAAAAAGCTTTTCGGATTTCTTTCAGTTTCATATGCTTTCTTTCTCTTTCCCTCCTGGACTCTGCATTCAATTTTATCCCGGTGCTTTCTATTTCTCTAAGCACTATTATTTTTGTTCATGTGAAAGTATGCAAACTTCGAGAAGTTCAGTGATTGTTCGTCCTTTCCTTTAGAGGGAGCGCCTCTATCTTTCTAAGTTGCATCTTAAGTTTTCTTAATGGTATGAGTCTGGAGCACTTCTAGTGTCTCTGAGCATCGTCCTCTCGAAACTCTGCTTTAAAGTCAAGTTATTCCTGCTACCTTCCCAGCATAGTTCATTACGGTGACGATTTATTTAATCCTAGTTATTGTATTTATGGTTGAAGTTCACTTTGTTGAATTTACCCCAATAACTGTTTAGTTGCTCAAGGCCTGTGTGTCCACTGGTCGGGACTTTCAACACATTGTTTTGTGAATGTTTTCTTCACACTTACGTTCTGTACTAGATACACAAATAACCTGTACATAGGAAAGCGAGAGAACCTTACGACCACGTTTCGGCCCGATTTGGATCATTTACATAACCCATTTGCGGGTTATTTGTGTATTGTTCCAGTCACGGTATTGTTCCAGTCACGGTATTGTTCCAGTCGCGGTATTGTACCTTTTTGTTCTTACTAGATCTTTATTTTTTTGTGAATATGAGGTCAAGTGTATTTTCTCGTCAGGGTGGTATCCCTACAGTGTTGCTTAAGGCAAGATTTTCACAGATCCTGATAGCTGGGTTGTGTTTCGCCGTTTATCCAAACTACCTCCTGAGATTTGTCTCTGCTAGTGCAGAGGTAAGGAATATTTTTTTATTTAGTAAAATTGAATACATCAGTAGGAAGGAATGGGGGAGAAGGGGTGGAGAGAAAGATAGGAGGAGTAGAGGAGGAGAAATACAAGGGGTTGGGAAGGAGAAAGAAGAGGAGATGGGGAAAAGGAAGGGGGGACTGGAGCAAGGGAAGTGGGAGGGGCTTGGTAGGAGAACAATGGAAGCAATGGGGAAGAACTAGTGGAGGGTAATCACTTAGCTGAGATTGAAGGTAGTTGCCTACAGCTCTTGGTCCGCCTCTGAATCTTCTGCTAGCTGACTAAGTACCTTCCTAACTTTTCTTGAAACTGCTCATTACTCCAGCGATCTTGAGAGAGATTAAAGGTTTGAGGTATAAGCTTTTCTGATTCCTCACCTCCTGGGCTACACCATACCTACCCTTGAAGCTGTGCATTGTCTTTGTTTCCACTAATTCCCCATTTAACTCGTTCCATTTACCGTTTTAAGAGTTAAAAATTGCTTTCCAAGGTCCCTATAATTCATTTAGATTTTTATTTACTTTCTACATTCACTTTCCAACCCAAAAAGAACATATTAATTCTCTTTAATTCTCTCGATATATTGTAACTTGTGTTTATTCTTTATCATTGTCTTTTCCTCTTCTGGCGTTTTCTGTTAGCGTTTTAATTTTCTTAAGTCCATCAGACCCACTACGAAAGCAAAAGACTTGGCAGACGATGCACCATCCCCCCAATGAAAAGCAGAGGTGTCACTAGCACGTTAAGAGACCATACAATAAGTGTCAGGGGCCCGAGACTGTTCAACTGCCTCCCAGCATACATAAGGGGGATTACCAACAGACCCTGGCAGTCTTCAAGCTGGCACTGACAAGCACCTAAAGTCGGTTCCTGACCAGCCGGGCTGTGGCTCGTACGTTGGTTTGCGTGCAGCCAGTAGCAACAGCCTGGTTGATCAGGCTCTGATCCACCAGGAGGCCTGGTCACAGACTGGCGGGCGTTGACCCCCGGAACTCTCTCCAGGTAAACTCCAGGTAAACTCCAGACCATCTTCAAGTACTAATATCGATGTGATCCTTTGAATCTTCTCTAGAGAGAGAGAGAGAGAGAGAGAGAGAGAGAGAGAGAGAGAGAGAGAGAGAGAGAGAGAGAGAGAGAGAGAGAGAGAGAGAGAGAGAGAGAGAGAGAGAGAGAGAGAGAGAAAGAGAGAGAGAGATTGTGTGTACTCACCTATCCGTGGTTGAAAGGGTCGATTCACAGCTCTTGGCACCGCCTCTTAGGTGATCGCTACTAGGTCCTCTCTCCCCCAGCTCCATGAATTTTATCATACCTCGTCTTAAAACTATGTATGGTTCCTGCCTTTACTACGTCACTTTCCAGCATATTCCAGTTCCTGACAACTCTATGACTAAAGAAATACTTCCTAACATCCCTATGACTCATCTGAGTCTTCAACTTCCATTTGTGACCCCTTGTTCCTGTGTCCCCTCTCTGGAACATCCTGTCTTTGCCCACCTTGTCAATTCCTCGCAGTATTTTATATGTCGTTATCATGTCTCCCATAACACTCCTATCCTCCAGTGTCATCAGGCCGATTTCCCTTAGTCTTTCTTCGTAGGACATTCCCCTTAGCTATGGGCCTAGTCTTGCTCCAAATCTTTGCACTTTCTATAATTTCTTGACGCTCTTGACCAGGTGTGGATTCCAAACTGGTGCTGTATACTCCAGTATGGGCCTAACATACACGGTGTAACAGAGTCTTGAACGATTCCTTGCTGTGTATGTGTGTATGTGTGTGTGTGTGTGTGTGTGTGTGTGTGTGTGTGTATTTGTGTGTGGAGAGAGAGAGACACGCAAAGTCTGGCTAAATCTCCATAAAATCGAATTTGTGTGTGCGATTACGCCAGATCACACATTAAAGCAGGGTTAGCATACAGGGAACACTGCCTGCCAACCTTTCTCGGAGATTAATACGTCTATCATAATTTCACAGCTTGGATACACTATTTTTCCCCACCGTATCTGAATTATTCTTTCCTCGAGCTGTCATGGGAGTCTTGCATCCAGGTTATGTACTTGTCACTGAACCAGCCCGCATTAAAATGGGGTTGAATTTCAGTCACTGTCCCCGTTAAGATCTCAGTTTACCACCAACAATGCCACAACCACTAACACCAACCACATCAACACCACAACCAACACCAACACAAGAAACAACACCATAAAACACCAATCATACCAATAACATCAACAATACCAACAACAACGCCAACACTATGAGCAACACTAACAGCCACCAGCAACAACAATAATAACACCACCAACGCCATCGACATCAGCACCAGCAACAAAACCACCGACGCCAGCAACAACACCACCAACAACACCACCAACACCACCACCAACACCACCACCAACACCACCACCAACACCAACACCACCAACAACAACACCACCAAAACCACCAACACCACCAACACCACCCCCAACACCACTACCAACACCACCAACACCACCACCAACACCAACACCACCAACACCACCAACACCACCAACACCACAACATCACCAACACCACCAACACCACCAACACCACCACCACCACCAACACCACCAACACCAACACCACCAACACCACCAACGCCACCACCAGCACCACCAACAACACCACCAACACCACCAACGCCACCACCAGCACCACCAACAACACCACCAACACCACCACCAACACCAACACCACCAACACCACCAACACCACCAACACCACCACAACCACCAACACCACCAACACCACCTCCACCACCAACACCACCAACGCCACCACCAGCACCACCAACACCATCACCTCCAACACCACCTCCACCACCAACACCACCACTAACACCACTACCACCAACACCTCTTACCAACCTTCTATACGACAACCTGACCAAAACCCTGTAACCCTTCACAGGATCTCGTTCCAAGGAAGCGAGACTGTTCTCTCCCTCGACCCAATCCTGACTACTCCCCCGCCTCCCCCAGAGATTTATTTCACTGTGTGGGGGATTTATACAAAGTGATTTATGTTCCATGACCTGGACTGAATTATGGATTTGTGTTGAGGTATGCGCCCAGTGGGTTTGGAATTATTTGTCATTGTGTAATGATGGTGATTTGTGTGATTCGTCAACAAATTATTAATAACAGCTGGGACCATGATGATGACGCACTATGGACCACAGCTGGGACCATGATGATGACGCACTATGGACCACAGCTGGGACCATGATGATGACGCACTATGGACCACAGCTGGAACCATGATGATGACGTACTATAGACCACAGCTGGAACCATGATGATGACGCACTATGGACCACAGCTGGAACCATGATGATGACGTACTATAGACCACAGCTGGAACCATGATGATGACGCACTATAGACCACAGCTGGAACCATGATGATGACGTACTATAGACCACAGCTGGAACCATGATGATGACGCGCTATAGACCACAGCTGGGACCATGATGATGACGCACTATGGACCACAGCTGGGACCATGATGATGACGCACTATGGACCACAGCTGGGACCATGATGATGACGCACTATGGACCACAGCTGGAACCATGATGATGACGCACTATGGACCACAGCTGGGACCATGATGATGACGCACTATGGACCACAGCTGGAACCATGATGATGACGTACTATAGACCACAGCTGGAACCATGATGATGACGCGCTATAGACCACAGCTGGGACCATGATGATGACGCACTATGGACCACAGCTGGGACCATGATGATGACGCACTATGGACCACAGCTGGGACCATGATGATGACGCACTATAGACCACAGCTGGAACCATGATGATGACGCACTATGGACCACAGCTGGAACCATGATGATGACGTACTATAGACCACAGCTGGAACCATGATGATGACGCACTATAGACCACAGCTGGAACCATGATGATGACGTACTATAGACCACAGCTGGAACCATGATGATGACGCACTATAGACCACAGCTGGAACCATGATGATGACGTACTATAGACCACAGCTGGAACCATGATGATGACGCGCTATAGACCACAGCTGGGACCATGATGATGACGCACTATGGACCACAGCTGGGACCATGATGATGACGCACTATGGACCACAGCTGGAACCATGATGATGACGTACTATAGACCACAGCTGGAACCATGATGATGACGCACTATGGACCACAGCTGGAACCATGATGATGACGTACTATAGACCACAGCTGGAACCATGATGATGACGCACTATAGACCACAGCTGGAACCATGATGATGACGTACTATAGACCACAGCTGGAACCATGATGATGACGCACTATAGACCACAGCTGGAACCATGATGATGACGTACTATAGACCACAGCTGGAACCATGATGATGACGCGCTATAGACCACAGCTGGGACCATGATGATGACGCGCATGGACCACAGCTGGGACCATGATGATGACGCGCTATGGACCACAGCTGGGACCATGATGATGACGCACTATAGACCACAGCTGGGACCATGATGATGACGCGCTATGGACCACAGCTGGGACCATGATGATGACGCACTATAGACCACAGCTGGGACCATGATGATGACGCACTATAGACCAAACCTAGGACCATAATAAGGACGTATTATAGATCACAGCTAGGACCATAATAAGGACGTATTATAGATCACACTAGGACCATAATAAGGACGTATTATAGATCACAGCTAGGACCATAATAAGGACGTATTATAGATCACACTAGGACCATAATAAGGACCTATTATAGATCACACTAGGACCATAATAAGGACGTATTATAGATCACAGCTAGGACCATAATAAGGACGTATTATAGATCACACTAGACCATAATAAGGACGTATTATAGATCACAGCTAGACCATAATAAGGACGTATTATAGATCACACTAGGACCATAATAAGGACCTATTATAGATCACACTAGGACCATAATAAGGACGTATTATAGATCACAGCTAGGACCATAATAAGGACGTATTATAGATCACACTAGGACCATAATAAGGACGTATTATAGATCACAGCTAGGACCATAATAAGGACGTATTATAGATCACAGCTAGGACCATAATAAGGACGTATTATAGATCACAGCTAGGACCATAATAAGGACGTATTATAGATCACAGCTAGGACCATAATAAGAACGTATTATAGATCACACTAGACCATAAAAGGACGTATTATAGATCACACTAGACCATAATAAGGACGTATTATAGATCACAGCTAGGACCATAATAAGGACGTATTATAGATCACAGCTAGGACCATAATAAGGACGTATTATAGATCACACTAGGACCATAAAAAGGACGTATTATAGATCATAGCTACCTGGTAATAACAGTAAATTGTTCTACTGTGCCCAAGGCGCCCCATGTTCTGTACGGGTTCTGTTCTACACTTAATCCCGTATATATCTCTCTCAAGTGTGTTGTCCTCTCAAGGGAGGTTCCTTGATGCTGGTGAGGGGTCTTGATCTAGGAAATTGGATCTGTGCTCCGGTTCCCTGAACCGAGTCTGAATACCTTCCATCCCCTCCACATGTGCTGTATAATCCTACGGGTTTAGCGCTTCCTCATGATTAAACCAATATTCCAGTGTGTTGTTATGGCAATGTAGGGATTTAGAACCAGGACCTCGAGTGCGAGCCAGCAGTAACAGCCTGGTTGATCAGACCCTGATACACCATGAGGCCTGGTCTCAGACCGAGCCGCGGGGGCGTTGACCCCCGAAACCCTCTCCAGGTAAACTCCAGGTAAACCTTCCTTGTGTATACTTCACTTTACATGTCTTGTTAGTCTCAATATAACAAATAACAACATATAACATAATGTGACATAACATAGCATAACGCAGTATAACGTAACGTTATGACATAATATAAAGAAACATAACATAACGTAATATAACAAAATAACGTAACATAATATAGCATAATAGCGACACCAGCTGTTATCAACGGCAATTATAAAACTGCCAAGAAATGTCACACACTCGTAAACGTTTAGGATGAGGGAGGGGGAGGGGGAGGGGAAGGGGAGGAGAGGAGAAGAGGAAGGGGAGGGGAGGGGGAGGGAGAAGGGGGAGGGGGAGAGGGAAGGGAAGAAGAGGGTCGATATGGAGGGGGGAGGGGGGATGGGGCGGAAGGATAGAGGAGTGGGGGGGTGGGAGAGGGAAGAGAAGATGGAGGAGAATGATGGAGATGAGGAGTCCTCCATTGATACTAGAGCAGCAACCCCTCTTACTTTCCAGATGACTTAGAGGTCTGAGAGAAGATTGACAGAGAAGAAGAGGAGAGAAATGGAGAGAAGACCCCATTGAGTCATTAAGGCAAGAGAGGTGAGGAAGGATGAAGGAGGTAGAGAAGAGGAAGAGAAGGGAGGAGGTGGAGGGAGATAGAGGTTGAGGGAGAGGGAGAAGAGTGAGTAGAGGAAGGGAGGTAGAGGAAAGTGAGGTAGGAGGAGGGTGGAGGTAGAGGAGAGGAGGGTGAGGAGAGTTGAGGTAGAGGAGAGAGGAGGAGGAGGAGGAGGAGGGGAGGGGGAGAGGAGAAGAGGAGCAGGAGGAGAGGTAGGGAGGAGGGAGAGTGGAGGGTAGAGGGAGAGTGAGGTGGAGAGAGGGAGGAGACGAGAGGAGGAGAGGAGAGTAGGAGGGAGAGTGAGAGGGAGGTAGAGGAGGAGGAGGTAGGAGGGGAGTGGAGGGTGGAGGGGAGGAGGTAGGGGAGGTAGGAGGGGAGAGGGAGAGGAGTGGAGGTGAAGGTAGGGAGGAGGTGGAGGGAGGAGGGAGGAGGGAGGAGGAGGAGGAGAGGGTGAGGGGAGGAGGGGAGGGAGGAGGAGGAGAGGAGGTAGGAGGGGAGGGAGGAGAGGAGGGGGAGGGTAGGAGGAGAGGAGGGTAGGAGGAGAGGGGAGAGGAGGGAGTGGAGGGTAGGAGGGAGAGTGGAGGAGAGGGAGGGAGGGGAGGAGTGAGGGAGGGAGGGAGGGAGGAGGGGGAGGGAGGAGGAGAGGGGAGTGGAGGAGAGGAGGGTAGGAGGGAGAGTGGAGGTAGGAGGAGGTGAGGGTAGGAGGAGTGGAGGTAGGGAGGGAGGGGAGGGAGGGGAGGGGAGGGTGGAGGGTGAGGAGGGGGAGGAGGGTGGAGGGAGAGTGGAGGGTAGGAGGGGGAGTGGAGGGTAGGAGGGAGAGTGGAGGGTAGGAGGGAGAGTGGAGGGTAGGAGAGGGAGTGGAGGGTAGGAGGGGGAGTGGAGGGTAGGAGGGGGAGTGGAGGGTAGGAGGGAGAGTGGAGGGTAGGAGGGAGAGTGGAGGGTAGGAGGGGAGGGAGGGAGGAGGGGAGAGTGGAGGGAGGAGGGGAGTGGAGGGAGGAGGGTGGAGGGAGGGAGGAGGAGAGGAGGGCAGGAGGAGAGTGGAGGAGGAGGAGTGGAGGGAGGAGGAGGAGTGGAGGGGAGGAGAGTGGAGGGAGGAGGGGAGGGGAGGGTAGGAGAGGGAGGAGGGTGGAGGGGAGTGGAGGGTAGGAGGGGAGTGGAGGAGGAGGGAGGGAGGGTAGGAGGTAGTGGAGGGTAGGAGGGAGAGGGAGGGTAGGAGGGGATGGAGGGTAGGAGGGGAGTGGAGGGTAGGAGGGGAGAGGGTAGGAGGGGGAGGAGTGGAGGGAGGGAGGGGAGGGAGGGTAGGAGGGGAGTGGAGGGAGGAGGGAGGGGAGGGTAGGAGGGAGGAGTGGAGGGTAGGAGGGGAGTGGAGGGTAGGAGGGAGGAGGTGGAGGGGAGGAGGGAGGAGGGGAGTGGAGGGAGGAGGGGAGGAGGGTAGGAGGGGAGTGGAGGTAGGAGGGAGTGGAGGGTAGGAGGGAGTGGAGGGTAGGAGGGAGGGAGGGAGAGGAGTGGAGGAGGGAGGGGAGGAGGGTAGGAGGAGGAGGAGGGAGGGTAGAGGGGAGAGTGGAGGTAGGAGGGGGAGGGAGGGTAGGAGGGTGGAGGGAGGGTAGGAGGGGGAGGTGGAGTAGGAGGGGGAGGGAGGGTAGGAGGGAGAGGGTGGGTAGGAGGGGAGTGGAGGGTAGGGGGAGTGGAGGGTAGGAGGGGAGGAGGGTAGGAGGGGGAGGTGGAGGGAGGAGAGGGAGTGGAGGGAGTAGGAGGGGGGAGGAGGGTAGGAGGGGGAGTGGAGGGTAGGAGGGGAGGGAGGGGAGGTAGGAGGGAGAGTGAGGGTGGAGGGAGAGGGAGGGTGAGGAGGGAGTGGAGGGTAGGAGGGGAGGGAGGGAGGAGGGAGTGGAGGGAGGGTGGAGGGGGAGGGGAGGGGGGAGGGGAGGGGAGGGAGGGAGGGGGAGTGGAGGGTAGGAGGGGAGTGGAGGGTAGGAGAGGGGAGGAGGTAGGAGGGGAGTGGAGGGAGGAGGGGAGGGAGGAGGAGGGGAGTGGAGGGTAGGAGGGAGAGTGGAGGGTAGGAGGGGAGTGGAGGGTAGGAGGAGAGTGGAGGTAGGAGGGGAGTGGAGGGTAGGAGGGGGAGGAGGGGTGAGGAGGGGGAGGGAGGGTAGGAGGGAGTGGAGGGTAGGAGGAGAGGGAGGGTAGGAGGGGAGGAGGCAGGAGGGGGGAGGGTAGGAGGGGAGGAGGGTAGGAGGTGGAGGAGGGTAGGAGGGAGATGGAGGGTAGGAGGGAGGGAGGAGGGAGGTGGAGGTAGGAGGGAGTGGAGGGTAGGAGGGAGAGTGGAGGGTGGAGGGAGGGTAGGAGGTGGAGTGGAGGGTAGGAGGGGAGTGGAGGGGAGGTGGGAGGAGGTAGGAGGGAGAGTGGAGGGTAGGAGGTGGAGGAGGGTAGGAGGGAGAGTGGAGGGTAGGAGGGAGGGTAGGAGGGGGAGGAGGGATGGAGGGGGAGGGAGGGTAGGAGGGGAGGGAGGGTAGGAGAGGGAGGGAGGGTAGGAGGGGGAGTGGACGGTAGGAGGGGGAGGAGGTAGGAGGGGAGTGAGGGGGAGGGAGAGTGGAGGGTAGGATGGGAGTGGAGGGAGGAGGGAGTGGAGGGAGGAGGGGAGGGAGGGAGGAGGGAGTGGAGGGAGGAGGGGAGTGGAGGGTAGGAGGAGAGTGGAGGGTAGGAGGGAGTGGACGGTAGGAGGGGAGGGAGGGAGGAGGGGGAGGGAGGGTAGGAGGTGGAGTGGAGGGTAGGAGGGAGAGTGGAGGGTAGGAGGGAGGGTCGGAGGGGGAGTGGAGGGTAGGAGGGGGAGTGGAGGGTAGGAGGGAGAGTGGAGGGTAGGAGGGAGGGTAGGAGGGGGAGTGGAGGGTAGGAGGGGGAGTGGAGGGTAGAGGAGAGTGGAGGGAGGAGGGAGGGTAGGAGGGGGAGGAGGTGGAGGGGAGGAGGGGAGGTGGAGTGGAGGTAGGAGGAGAGTGGAGGGTGGAGGTGGAGTGGAGGTAGGAGGGAGAGTGGAGGTAGGAGGGGATGGAGGGTAGGAGGGGAGTGGAGGGTAGGAGGGAGATTGGAGGGTAGGAGGGAGGAGGGTAGGAGGGAGAGTGGAGGGTAGGAGGGGAGGGAGGGTAGGAGGGGAGGAGGGTAGGAGGGGAGTGGAGGGTAGGAGGGGAGTGGAGGGAGGAGGAGAGTGGAGGGTAGGAGGGGAGTGGACGGTAGGGGGAGTGGAGGGTTGGAGGGGGAGTGGAGGGTAGGAGGTGGAGTGGAGGGTAGGAGGTAGAGTGGAGGGTGGAGGAGGGTAGAGGGGGAGGGAGGGTAGGAGGGGAGTGGAGGTAGGGAGGAGTGGAGGGAGGAGGGAGGGTGGAGGGAGTGGAGGGTAGGAGGGGGAGGAGGGGAGTGGAGGGGGAGAGGGAGGGAGGGTAGGAGGTGGAGTGGAGGGTAGGAGGGAGTGGAGGTAGGAGGAGGGAGGAGGGAGGAGGGTGAGGAGTGGAGGGAGGAGGTGGAGTGGAGGGTAGGAGGGAGAGTGGAGGGTAGGAGGGAGGGTAGGAGGGGGAGTGGAGGGTAGGAGGGGGAGTGGAGGGTAGGAGGGAGAGTGGAGGGTAGGAGGGAGGGTAGGAGGGGGAGTGGAGGGTAGGAGGGGGAGTGGAGGGGGGGAGGTGGAGTGGAGGGTAGGAGGGAGATGTCATTACATTTCTTTTGTTCTCAGTTTTATTTGTTTCTTTGTTGTTGCTCCTAAAGTTGCTATTAAATTTTTTTTGTTAATGATATTAGCGATTTGTTGTTGTTTTTGTCGTTGTTCTCTTCCATTGTTGCTTTTGTTGACGAATATTCTTGTTAGTAATGTTATTCTTCTGTTTTTGTTGGTGATAATTTGCCTGGTTTATTCCTTTTTTTCTCTTCCTCTCCATCATTCTCTATTTTCTTCTTTATCTTCCTCTTCTTCCCTCCCTCCTGCCTCTTCAATCATTTTATCTTCTCTCTCTTTCCTCTTTTCCCCTTCCCACTCACTTTCTAAAGATCTTCGTCTCATCTTTCCATCCATCCCCTTCTTTCTCCTCGTTCTGTTTCTCTCCCTCTACATTCTCTTCCTTCTCCTCTCCCTCGTCTCCCCGAAGTCTCTTCCAAACTAATACCGCTATCCTGTTTATTATCTTTTCTTCTTTCCCTCTCTCTCTCTCTCTCTCTCTCTCTCTCTCTCTCTCTCTCTCTCTCTCTTCTTTCTCCTTTTCTCTCTCTCTCCTCCTATCTCGTCAGGTGAAGCTCCTCCCTCCTATCTCTCCAGGAGCCTCCTCCTCCTATCTCCTCCAGTGAGCCTCCTCCCATCCTATCTCTCCAGGGATAGCCTCCTCCCCTCCTATCTCCTCCAGGAAGCCTCCTCCCTCCTATCTCCTCCAGGTGAAGCCTCCCTCCTCCTATCTCTCCAGGAAGCCTCCTCCTCCTATCTCCTCCAGGGAAGCCTCCCCTCCTATCTCCTCCAGGTGAAGCCTCCCTCCCCTCCTATCTCCTCCAGGGGAAAGCCTCCCTCCCCTCCTATCTCCTCCAGGGGGAAGCCTCCCTCCACTCTTATCTCCTCCAGGGGGAAGCCTCCCTCCCCTCTTATCTCCTCCAGGGGGACGCCTCTCTTCCCCTTCTATCTCCTCCAGGGGAAGCCTCTCTCCCCTCCTATCTCCTCCAGGGGAAGCCTCCCTCCCCTCCTATCTCCTCCAGGGGAAGCCTCCCTCCCTTCCTATCTCCTCTAGAGGGAGCCTCCCTCCCCTCCTATCTCCTCCAGGGGAAGCCTCCCTCCCCTTTTATCTCCTCCATGGAAAAGCCTCCCTCTCCTCCTATCTCCTCCACGGGGAAGCCTCCCTCCCCTCCTATCTCCTCCAGGAGAAGCCTCCCTCCCCTCCTATCTCCTCCAGGGGAAGCCTCCCTCCCCTCCTATCTCCTCCAGGGGAAGCCTCCCTCCCGTCCTATCTCCTCCAGGAAGCCTCCTCCTTCCTATCTCCTCCAGGGAAGCCTCCTCCCGTCCTATCTCCTCCAGGGAAGCCTCCTCCTCCTATCTCCTCCAGGAAGCCTCCTCCTCCTATCTCCTCCAGGGAAGCCTCCTCCTCCTATCTCCTCCAGGGGAAGCCTCCCTCCCCTTCTATCTCCTCCAGGGAAGCCTCCCTCCTCCTATTCCTCCAGGGAGGCCCCTCCTCTATCTCCTCCAGGAAGCCTCCTCCCTCCTATCTCCTCCAGGAAGCCTCCCTCCTCCTATCTCTCCAGGGGAAGCCTCCCTCCTCCTATCTCCTCCAGGAAGACTCCTCCTCCATTCCTCAGAGCCTCCTCCTATCTCCTCCAGGAAGCCTCCTCCCTCCTATCTCCTCCAGGGAAGCCTCCTCTCCTCCTATCTCTCCAGGAAGCCTCCTCCCTCCCTATCTCTCCAGGGAAGCCTCCTCTCCTCCTATTCCTCCAGGGAAGCCTCCCTCTCCCTCCTATCTCCTCCCAGGAAGCCTCCTCCCTCCTATCTCCTCCAGGGCAAGCCTCCCTCCCCTCCTATCTCCTCCAGGGTAAGCCTCCCTCCCCTCCTATGTCCTCCAGGGGAGGTCTCCCTCCCCTTCTATCTCCTCCAGGGGGAAGCCTCCCTCCCCTCCTATCTCCTCCAGGGGAAGCCTCCCTCCCCTCCTATCTCCTCCAGGGGAAGCCTCCCTCCCCTCCTATCTCCTCCAGGGGGAAGCCTCCCTCTCCTCCTATCTCCTCCACGGGGAAGCCTCCCTCCCCTCCTATCTCTCCAGGGAAGCCTCCTCCTCCTCCATCTCCTCCAGGGAAGCCTCCCTCCCCTATCTCCTCCAGGGAAGCCTCCTCCCTCCTATCTCCTCCAGGGAAGCCTCCCTCCTCCTATCTCCTCCAGGGAAGCCTCCTCCCCTCTATCTCCTCCAGGGAAGCCTCCTCCTCCTATCTCCTCCAGGAAGACTCCTCCTCCTATCTCCTCCAGGGAATCCTCCCTCCCGTCCTATCTCCTCCAGGGGGAAGCCCCTCCCTCCTATCTCCTCCAGGGAAGCCTCCCCTCCTCCTATCTCCTCCAGGGAAGCCTCCCTCCTCCTATCTCCTCCAGGGAAGCCTCCCTCCTCCTATCTCCTCCAGGGAGCCTCCCTCCTCCATCTCCTCCAGGGAAGCCTCCCCTCCTCCTATCTCCTCCAGGGAAGCCTCCCCTCCCCCTCCTATCTCCTCCAGGAAGCCTCCTCCTCCTATCTCTCCAGGGAAGCCTCCCTCCTCCTATCTCCTCCAGGAAGCCTCCTCCTCCTATCTCCTCCAGGGAAGCCTCCTCCTCCTATCTCCCTCCAGGAGCCTCCCTCCTCCTATCTCCTCCAGGGAAGCCTCCTCCCTCCTATCTCCTCCAGGAGCCCCTCCCTCCTATCTCCTCCAGGGAAGCCTCCTCCCTCCTATCTCCTCCAGGGAGCCTCCTCCTCTATCTCCTCCAGGGAAGCCTCCTCCTCCTATCTCTCAGGAAGCCTCCTCCTCCTATCTCCTCCAGGGAAGCCTCCCCCTCCTATCTCCTCCAGGGAGCCTCCTCCCTCCTATCTCCTCCAGGGAAGCCTCCTCCCTCCTATCTCCTCCAGGGAAGCCTCCTCCCTCCTACTCCTCCAGGAACCTCCTCCCCCTTCCTCCAGGGGAAGCCTCCTCCTCCTATCTCTCCAGAGCCCTCCCTCCTATCTCCTCCAGAGCTCCTCCTCCTATCTCCTCCAGGAAGCCTCCTCCTCCTATCTCCTCCAGGGAGCCCTCCTCCTATCTCCTCCTGGGAAGCCTCTCCTCCTCCATCTCTCCGGGGAGCCTCCTCCTCCATCTCTCCGAGCTCTCCTCCTTCCATTCTACGCTCAGACTAACGATCTCTTATGCGAATTTACAACCTGGCATTTTATTTCTTTATGTTGAGCAAGCCGGCAGGGGGAGGGAGTGGGGGGGATGGAGGGGGGGAAGGGGGAGTGCAGGGGGTGGAAGAGTGGAAGGAGGAAGCGGATAAGGGAGGGAGAGTAGGTGGGGCTTGGGGGTAAGTGTAGAGGGGGGTTATTTAAATAAGCACTTAACGCAAGCATGTCTACACTTAGACGTAAAGTGTATGTGTGTGTGTGCACACACACAGACACACAGACACACGCGCACACACACACACACACACACACACACACACACACACACGGTGACTGTTCCTTCACACGGTCGTAATCTCAGTACATAACAGTAAGAAATATCGCAACTTACGACAGAAAGCAACGCTGGAATTTTGAGGTAAATGTCTTTGTGAGCAATATCACGAGGAGAAGGAGGATAGGAGGATGATGATGGTAGGATGGAGGAGGAGAATCAAGAGGGAGGGAGAACGAAAGAAGTAACAAGAGGGGGGCATAGAAAGAATGAGAGGTTGGATATGGGGAATGAAAGGGATAAGACAGGTAGCAGAAGACTTTTAAGTCCACACGGGGTAATCTGCTGAGATGAACTTTCTTCTGTCTAGATTAAAGACTATTGTGTATTATCTATGTGTGAGAGTCCAGAATAGTAGAGCAAAAGGTTCTCTCCCTACGCTCCATCCCCCGTCCCCTCTTCCGGAAATCCCGGCATTTATCCACACTGCCCTACTGGAAAAATGCCATTGGAAAGCGTGAACCACAACTATCTCTAATTGCTACTGTTTCTATCATAACTGCTCGGACAACTGCTATAGCTAACACAACCATTTACCTCTACCACTGTTATTAACACGGTCGGCTTCTTGTCAACTAGTCGTCCCGATACAGTTTCTGAACAAAATTCAGAAACCCGCTGATATCAGTTTGTTCCTGCATAAAATCTAATTGAATCTTCCACTTACAAACCCTTGTCCAGCTGGTTCTTAAGTTACTGTATTGCTCTAACGCTCACAGCTTCATCTGGTAATTCAATTCTCCTGTAACTGTGTAAAAAAAATTACTTTTGCATTGCATCTTCCGCCTTCAAAGTTTAATTCCAGTGTTTCGAGTTGTGGACTCATTTTTTTCACTTCAATTATTCCTTCTTGCTTGAGTGTATCAGAATCATTCAATATCTTAAAGGCTTGACTGAGATCTCATGGTCTCTGTTTCCGATGAGACGGTACATTGCTTTGTGTTTTTCTTGATAAGGATTGTTTCTGGGAGATTGTATGAGTTTGGTAGCTGTTTTCTGTACCTGTCCAGTGATGGTACCAGCTTGGTAGTTCTTCTCTGTACCCTGTCCAGTGATAGTACTAGCTTCATAGGTCATCTCTGTACCCTCTCCGGTGATGGTATCAGCTTGGTAGGTCTTCTCTGTACCTTCTCCAGTGATGGTATTAGCTCGGTAGCTCTTCTCTGTACCCTCTCCAGTGATGGTACCAGCTTGGTAGCTCTTCTCTGTACCCTGTCCAGTGATAGTACTAACTTCATAGGTCATCTCTGTACCCTCTCCAGTGATGGTATCAGCTTGGTAGGTCTTCTCTGTACCTTCTCCAGTGATGGTATTAGCTCGGTAGCTCTTCTCTGTACCCTCTCCAGTGATGGTACTAGCTTGGTAGCTCTTCTCTGTACCCTGTCCAGTGATAGTACTAGCTTCATAGGTCATCTCTGTACCCTCTCCAGTGATGGTATCAGCTTGGTAGGTCTTCTCTGTACCTTCTCCAGTGATGGTATTAGCTCGGTAGCTCTTCTCTGTACCCTCTCCAGTGATGGTACCAGCTTGGTAGCTCTTCTCTACACCCTCTCCAGTGATGGTACCAGCTTGGTAGCTCTTCTCTGTACCCTCTCCAGTGATGGTACCAGCTTGGTAGCTCTTCTCTGTACCCTCTCCAGTGATGGTACCAGCTTGGTAGCTCTTCTCTGTACCCTCTCCAGTGATGGTACCAGCTTGGTAGCTCTTCTCTGCACCCTCTCCAGTGATGGTACCAGCTTGGTAGCTCTTCTCTGCACCTCTCCAGTGATGGTACCAGCTTGGTAGCTCTTCTCTGCACCCTCTCCAGTGATGGTACCAGCTTGGTAGGTCTTCTCTGTACCCTCTCCAGTGATGGTACCAGCTTGGTAGGTCTTCTCTGTACCCTCTCCAGTGATGGTACCAGCTTGGTAGGTCTTCTCTGTACCCTCTCCAGTGATGGTACCAGCTTGGTAGGTCTTCTCTGTACCCTCTCCAGTGATGGTACCAGCTTGGTAGGTCTTCTCTGCACCACTCCAGTGATGGTACCAGCTTGGTAGGTCTTCTCTGTACCCTCTCCAGTGATGGTACCAGCTTGGTAGGTCTTCTCTGTACCCTCTCCAGTGATGGTACCAGCTTGGTAGGTCTTCTCTGCACCCTCTCCGGTGATGGTACCAGCTTGGTAGGTCTTCTCTGTACCCTCTCCAGTGATGGTACCAGCTTGGTAGGTCTTCTCTGCACCCTCTCCAGTGATGGTACCAGCTTGGTAGGTCTTCTCTGCACCCTCTCCAGTGATGGCACCAGCTTGGTAGCTCTTCTAGATGTGGTCTAACAAATACCTTATAGCGAGTCAATATGGTGTCTGGTATTTTGTGTTTGAAGTCTCTAGCTATGAAAGCTAGCATTGTGTTAGCTGTGTTGCTAGCATTTTGTAGGCTGTGTTGCTAGCAGTTAGGCATTGTTTGCTACTTTTGAGGTCGTTGCATATGATTGCTTACACGTCCTTTACACATCTTGTATTGGTTAACATAATGCTAACTATTTTATATTCAGTTTTCAGATTGTTATATCCTAAATACATTACTTTGCGCTTGTCAACATTGAGACTTATCTTCCACGTCTTCGACCACAGCACCAAACTGTTTAAATCAACTTGTATGCTACAACAATCTGCTTTGGTGCCAGATCAACCAGGGTGTGATGGATATATGGTGCAGCGGGCCTCCAACAACAACAGCCTGGATGACCAGGCTAGCACCAGATGAGAGTAATAAGACTCTCGAAACTCGTCAAAGGTATACAAATAAGCCGCAAGTTATGACAAGGTTTCGGTTCGACTTTGGATTATTAACTAGTCATTATCTTCTTTCTTCTTTGTACGGATTATTTGTGTATTGTTCCAGTTACGTTATTATTATTGTTTATCTTATGTGTTAGCTATGTTCCAAGATGATCTATGTACGTTGTGAGGGAGACTGAACCAAGACGGTGTCCCGCACCTTGGCAAGTAGTACACTCATCTCTCATATTGTCTGCGGTTCGATCCCCGAAATTGGGTGGATACACTGAGTGTGTTTCCTTACACCTGCTATCCCTGTTCACCTAGCGATAAGTAGGTACCTGGGTGTTACCTGACTAGTGTGGATCACATCCTGAGGGACAAGATTAAACTATATTGCGGGAAATGCTCTGCATAACAAGGAGCTTTGTATATCGTACGCCAATAATGTCAGCTATGGTTTGTATAAGTTGAATCGTGTATACCTGGAGTATACCTGGAGTATACCTGGAGAGGGTTTCGGGAGTCAGTGCCCCCAAGGCCCGGTCTTGTACTTGTAGAAATAAAGATTATTATTATTATTATTATTATTATTATTATTATTATCATCATCATCATCATCAGAGAACCTATCTCTGGGGAAGTCCAGTGTTAACAGGAATCTCTCAGATACCTCTCTGTTGAGATCCAGTCTATTCCCTGTCCATGAACCAGTCATTTATCCAGGAATGAAAATTGACATTCCATCTTCATCAATCCTTGATGAGATGTCATGGTTGAACAATAATACGAATAATTAAAGTTGAACAGGAACGTTAATTACACTCTTCCTGCAGTTTATGCCACAATATGTAACTTGCCAGTTAGAACATGTTTAAACATAACTAGCTGACGTAAACATCCAAGTTACAATTTTTCTTTATCAATAGTTCCCAAAAATAGAAAAAGGCAAGGCTCTCTCAAAAATTCCTGCTTTAAAAAAAGTCTATAAACAACAGCGATAAAATCTCAACATTATTATGTAGGACGGACATTTATCTGCAACATAATGAAAATTCAAGTTAATAGCTCCATAAATAATGTAAGAAGCGAGACCCATACTGCCAAAAATTTGAGTCGTGCAACAACCACCCTTCCCCGACAGGGCTCAGACGCCCACTGAACACCTGACCTGACGCAATGTTGTGACTGAAGGAGACAGCTGGTGTTGCCACCTTGTAAAATTCACTAATATATTGTAATTATTATAACCCCCAAAAACTTAAGTTCATATAAATTTAATTACCTAAAGACTTTTTCTAATTCTATGTCACTGATGAAGCCATAAATCTAAACTACATTTAGCTAAAAAGAAAAAGAAATTAGAAATATTGAAAAGAAGTAGTTAGTAGATTGAAAATTTGGCTCACTTATAAGAAAAATTTAATAAAATATTTCCCCAAATTTCGACTTATTTCAAATTACTTAAACCCCCGTTTCTAAGAATCGCCACTCTTGATGCTGGTAAAGCGCTCTTGATCCAAGGAATTAAAGTTACCCTCTCCTTCCTTGGATCAAACATGATTGCCTACCCTCTCCCAGGCGCTGTATGACCCCCGCGGGTTTACCACTTTCCCACGACAACCTTTTATCCTGAACGATCTAACGTTGTGTTGACATTACGATATAAATTACTCAAGAATCTCATTCATTAAACCCGGCCCTTTAAACTACAATGTTTAACCCCGATATTTAAACCTCGAATATTTAACTCTGAATATTTACGCTATAATAACCTCGTTAATAAACCTCAGACATTTAACTCAATTAATTAACATTATGATAGTTAACCTCGTTATTATAAGTTAGCCATATAACACCGTCCTTAACGCTAGGCCTCTTAACCCCGTTATAAAAACACAATAAGGAAAGTCTTACATTATTGTCATTTAAACTGAGATTTAATTTGTAGATTTAAACTGCCCTTTAAACTGTTGCTGACTCTTGTTCATGTATTTATCTGCAAGTGTTGTTTACTAAGTGTTATTTAGTGTAATTGTGTGCTGTGTGGTGTTATTGTGTGTTATGTGGTGTTATTACATGTTGTGTGGTGTTATTTTGTGTTGTGTGGTGTTATTGTGTGTTGTGTGGTGTTATTGTGTGTTATGTGGTGTTATTACATGTTGTGTGGTGTTATTGTGTGTTGTGTGGTGTTATTGTGTGTTGTGTGGTGTTATTGTGTGTTATGTGGTGTTATTACATGTTGTGTGGTGTTATTGTGTGTTGTGTGGTGTTATTGTGTTGTGTGGTGTTATTCTGTGTTGTGTGGTGTTATTGCGTGTTATGTGGTGTTATTGTGTGTTGTGTGGTGTTATTGTGTGTTATGTGGTGTTATTGTGTGTTGTGTGGTGTTATTGTGTGTTATGTGGTTTTATTGTGTGTTGTGTGGTGTTATTGTGTGTTGTGTGGTGTTATTGTGTGTTATGTGGTGTTATTTTGTGTTATGTGGTGTTATTACATGTTGTGTGGTGTTATTGTGTGTTGTGTGGTGTTATTGTGTGTTGTGTGGTGTTATTGTGTGTTGTGTGGTGTTATTGCGTGTTATGTGGTGTTATTGTGTGTTGTGTGGTGTTATTGTGTGTTGTGTGGTGCTATTGTGTGTTGTGTGGTGTTATTGTGTGTTGTGTGGTGTTATTGTGTGTTATGTGGTGTTATTACATGTTGTGTGGTGTTATTGTGTGTTGTGTGGTGTTATTGTGTGTTGTGTAGTGTTATTGTGTGTTATGTGGTGTTATTGTGTGTTGTGTGGTGTTATTGCGTGTTATGTGGTGTTGTGTGTTGTGTGGTGTTATGTGGTGTTATTGTGTGTTGTGTGGTGTTATTGTGTGTTGTGTGGTGTTATTGTGTTATGTGGTGTTATTACATGTTGTGTTGTGTTATTGTGTGTTGTGTGGTGTTATTGTGTGTTATGTGATGTTACTGTGTGTTATGTGGTGTTGTGTTGTGTGGTGTTATTGTGTGTTATGTGGTGTTATTACATGTTGTGTCGTGTTATTGTGTGTTGTGTGGTGTTATTGTGTGTTGTGTGGTGTTATTGTGTGTTATGTGGTGTTATTGTGTGTTGTGTGGTGTTATTGTGTGTTATGTGGTGTTATTGTGTGTTATGTGGTGTTACTGTGTGTTTTGTGGTGTTATTGTGTGTTATGTGATGTTACTGTGTGTTATGTGGTGTTGTGTTGTGTGGTGTTATTGTGTGTTATGTGGTGTTACTGTATGTTGTGTGGTGTTATTTTGTGTTATATGGTGTTACTGTGTGTTATTTGATGTTATTGTATGTTGTGCGGTGCTATTGTATGTTATGTGGTGTTATTGTGTGTTATGTGGTGTTACTGTGTGTTTTGTGGTGTTATTGTGTGTTGTGTTGTGTTATTGTGTGTTATGTGGTGTTATTGTATGTTATGTGGTGTTTCTGTGTGTTGTTTGGTGTTATTGTGTGTTATGTGATATTATTATGTGTTATGTGGTGTTATTGTGTGTTATGTGGTGTTATTGTATGTTATGTGGTGTTATTGTATGTTATGTGGTGTTTCTGTGTGTTGTTTGGTGTTATTGTGTGTTATGTGATATTATTTTGTGTTATGTGGTGTTTCTGTGTGTTGTTTGGTGTTATTGTGTGTTATGTGATATTATTATGTGTTATGTGGTGTTATTGTGTGTTATGTGGTGTTATTGTATGTTATGTGGTATTATTGTGTGTTATGTAGTGTTATTGTGTGTTATGTGGTGTTATTGTATGTTATGTGGTGTTATTGTATGTTATGTGGTGTTATTGTGTGCTATGTGGTGTTATTTAGTGTTGTGTGATGTTATTGTGTGTTATATGGTGTTATTGTATGTTGTGTG
Source organism: Cherax quadricarinatus (assembly GCF_038502225.1). Lineage (NCBI taxonomy): Eukaryota > Metazoa > Arthropoda > Malacostraca > Decapoda > Parastacidae > Cherax > Cherax quadricarinatus. The sequence goes on from NC_091355.1 coordinate 1,390,020, forward strand.
ATGTTATGGGGTGTTATTGTGTGTCGTTTGGTGTTACTGTGTGTTATGTGGTGTTATTGTGTGTTTTGTGGTGGTATTGTGTGTTATGTGGTGTTATTGTATGTTATGTGGTGTTATTGTGTGCTATGTGGTGTTATTATGTGTTGTGTGATGTTATTGTGTGTTATGTGGTGTTTTTGTGTGTTATGTGGTGTTATTGTATGTTGTGTGGTGTTATTGTATGTTATGTGTGTCATTGCGTGCTGTATGATGTTATTGAGTTTTATATGGTGTTATTGTGTGTTGTGTGGAGTTATTGTGTGTTATGTGGTGTTATTGTATGTTGTGTGGTGTCATTGTGTGTTGTGGGGTGTTATTGTATGTTATGTGGTGTTACTGTGTGTTATGTGCTGTTACTGTGTGTTGTGTGGTGTTATTGTATGTTATGTGGTGTTATTGTATGTTTTGTGGTGTTATTGTGTGTTATGTGCTGTTATTGTGTGTTGTGTGGTGTTTTTGTGTGTTATGTGGTGTTATTGTATGCTGTGTGGTGTTATTGTGTGTTATGTGGTGTTATTGTGTGTTGTTTGGTGTTACTGTGTGTTATGTGGTGTTATTGTGTGTTATGTGGTGTTGTGTGTTACATGGTGTTACTGTATGTTGTGTGGTATTATTGCGTGTTATGTGCTGTTATTGTGTGCTATATTGTGTTATTGTACGTTGTGTGGTTGTAGATGAATGGTTCAAAGAACCGACATGTTGTTAAATTAACACACGTGCAACTCTTGGGTATCTTTATTGAGGAAACGTTTCGCCACACAGAGGCTTCATCAGTCCATTTCTATCTCCTTCATTCATTCTCCCATTCATTATCTCGCCTACCTCCCTCCTTCCCTTCTGTCTGTCTGTCTGTCTGTCTGTCTGTCTGTCTGTCTCTCTCTCTCTCTCTCTCTCTCTCTCTCTCTCTCTCTCTCTCTCTCTCTCTCTCTCTCTCTCTCTCTCTCTCTCTCTCTCTCTCTCTCTCTCTCTCTCTCTCTCTCTCTCTCTCTCTCTCTCTCTCTCTCTCTCTCTCTCTCTCTCTCTCTTCTCTCTTTCTATCTTTTTCACACTCATTCTCCAATTCATTATTTCTCCTACCTCCCTCCTTCCATTCTCTCTCTCTCTCTTTCTCTCTCTCTCTCTCTCTCTCTCTCTCTCTCTCTCTCTCTCTCTCTCTCTCTCTCTCTCTCTCTCTCTCTCTCCCTAAACAAACTTCAGCTCAACAGTCTACCACGTGAATAATTTACCCACCAGATATTCGTGAAAAAATAATGAATGCAGCGAATTACAATGCTCTGGGGTGAATGCTCGATCCTGCAAGAGTATGAAGATTGAATGAAAGAGAAGATATTATTCAGGAGACCGAGTGAACTAACTCACCTGTGTAGGTTGTCTTAAAAGGAATCTGCGAGTGAGGAATAATGTAATTGCTATCTTGATTTGTGAAGTTATTAGGTATCCCCAGAGGGGATACCTATTGTGTAGGTGTAGGATACCTAATGTGTAGGTGCTCTATGAGCACCTACGCATACCTATTCTAAGCAGCCTTGAACGGCTTAGATAACGTCCAAAAACCTCTGCGGTTCGGCTTCTAATGTTCAATTCGAGAATGGACAAGAGTGAAATTCACCCGTCTTGCTGCTACTGGCAACACTGTAGATAATTTTGCTCCAGTAATTCCTAAGATAATCCTTCAAGAATACATGGAAAAATAACCACTCAGATTATTTTCAGAAAAGCTCATTTTTTCGTTTTGAATATTAATAGAGATTATCGTGAATAATCTATATCACAATTATACACTTATTTTGTCGTGTTACAAAAAGGCCTTTCAGCCACGGAAACAATATTCCCCTCAGAGAAATAGCGTGAATAACAGCATCCCGCTATTATTCATTACCTCGGCTGTTGTTGACAAAATGCAACCGGATCTTGTTTATATTCCGCGTCGATCTGCGCCATGTGAATTATTGAACTATTTCACGACTTGATGCTCCAGGTCGTACCGAACATGACGTGCTGGTCGATATTCGGGGCTGCAGAGCCTCATATACACCTCTTAATGCAAATCAACATACTATAATATATATATATATATATATATATATATATATATATATATATATATATATATATATATATATATATATATATATATATATATATATATATACATATATATATATATATAATATATATATATATATATATATATATATATATATATATATATATATATATATATATATATATATATATATATATATATGACGCGATATAAATATCATTTGACGTGTTGTAAATCTCTGTTGCTGTCTAAACATCTGGTTAAGTCTCGTAAACAGCTGTGAACAGCTGTTAGTAACATTTAGACAGCTGTCTACGTCCTGCACACTGAAGTCTTGTAAACAGGTTACACCATGTAAGTATCTGTCACATAAACACCTGTCTAAGTCTTTAAAACACCTGTTTATGTCACGGATTAAACAGCTGATAGCTTGTAAATGGAAGCCAACTGACATATATCCCCCGTAGAGCTACGAGGGGAAAATAAACCTTAATCCAGGAGCTCCTAGGGCCAATTTTATTTCTTATTAAGATGACGAATAACTATTTTAAGTTCTGTGGCTATTTTATGAGACTGGAATGGGGCGAGGGGGAAGTAAACAGGGGGAAGGGGGAGGGGAAGTAAATATAGGGAGAGGGGGAGGGGAAGTAAACAGGGGGAAGGGGGAGGGGAAGTAAATATAGGGAGAGGGGGAGGGGAAGTAAACAGGGGGAAGGGGGAGGGGAGGTAAATATAGGGAGAGGGGGAGGAGAAGTAAACAGGAGGAAGGGGAGGAGAAATAATTAAAGGGAGAGGGGAAGAGGTTTATGATGGAGACAGTGTTGATATGTAGGCCTCTCTGTAGGCCTCTCTGTAGGTCTCTCTTTAGGCCTTTCTTTATGCCACTCTGTAGGTCTCTCTGTAGGCCTCTCTGTAGGTCTCTCTTTAGGCCTTTCTTTATGCCACTCTGTAGGTCTCTCTGTAGGCCTCTCTGTAGGCTTCTCTTTAGGCCTCTCTGTAGGCCTCTCTGCAGGCCTCTCTATAGACCTCTCTATAGGCCTACAGGGACAAATTATGGCAAAGTTTTGTGAAGGGCGTCAAGCAAGGGAAGGGAAGAATAAAGAAACTAGGGAGATAGGAAGAATGAAGGGAGATGGGAGAAAGAGAGAGGGAATGAAGGGAGAGGAGAGGTGAACAAAGGGAGAGAATGCAACGAAAGTAGAAAGGAACAAGAGATAAAAAGGAGTAAAGGAGAAGGGGGTCAACTGAGGAAGGAGAATAGAATAAGGTGAGAAGGAGGGAGAGAGATAAAGCAAGTGAAGAGGAATAGAGGCAAACGGAAGGAGAGGGAATGATACAGAGTAAAAGAAATGGAGAGAGGAAGAGAGAAAGAAGAAGGAATAAAGATCAAGCAACAAGGAATTGTGATAAAACTGTAAATAATGTAGTACACAGAAATGTTATAAATTGCATAATAATAATAATAATAATAATAATAATAATAATAATAATAATAATAATAATAATAATAATAATAATAATAATAATAATAACAATAATAATACAGGGAAGATACATTCACAGGAGAACTTGGACGACTTCTCGCCCATCTGTGACTTGTTAATCGCCGAAGGCAGACCGAAACATCAATTGGGATTTTTTTTAAGCCTTTGTATTGTGGGTTAGGTGTTGATTGTTGCAGCCAGGGTATTTTGGGTTGTTGATTGTTGCAGCCAGGGTATTTTGGGTTGTTGATTGTTGCAGCCAGGGTATTTTGGGTTGTTGATTGTTGCAGCCAGGGTATTTTGGGTTGTTGATTGTTGCAGCCAGGGTATTTTGGGTTGTTGATTGTTGCAGCCAGGGTATTTTGGGTTGTTGATTGTTGCAGCCAGGGTATTTTGGGTTGTTGATTGTTGCAGCCAGGGTATTTTGGGTTGTTGATTGTTGCAGCCAGGGTATTTTGGGTTGTTGATTGTTGCAGCCAGGGTATTGTGGGTTTGATTTTTTCAGCCCAAAGATTTTCGACTTCATTTTATCAAATAGTTGTGTGTGTGTGTGTGTGTGTGTGTGTGTGTGTGTGTGTGTGTGTGTGTGTGTGTATGTGTGTGATCTTTCTAGGCTGGAAATTAGTCACTCCTGATGTGTTGCGTCTGAATTAGAACGTTCTTAAAGTTTCCCCTTCACTTCATGTACCCAAATTGACTTAATTAGATGCCGTAGCCAAGAGCTGCTGCCTCAGTGAGGGATGAGGGGAGAGGAGAATGTGGGGGTGAGGGGAGTGTAGAGAGGGTGAATGCGATTAGGGAGAATGTGAGTACGGGAGGGGGTTGAGAGGAATGCGGGAGATGGGAGTGATTAGATTGAGGGACGGGGGTGAGGGGAATGTAAGAAAGGGTGAGGGGGAATATAGAGGGGAGATTGTGGGAATTAGTTAAGACGGGAGAAGTGAGAGAGAGAGATGAGGGGAAAGGATAGGAAGGGAAATGGAAGGTAAGGAAGCAAGAGCAGTGTAAGGGAGGCGAGGGAGGTGAGGGAGGTGAGGGAGGTGAGGGAGGTGAGGGAGGTGAGGGAGGTGAGGGAAGTGAGGGAGGTGAGGGTGGTGAGGGAGGTGAGGGAAGTGAGGGAGGTGAGGGAGGTGAGGGAGGTGATGGAGGTGAGGGAGGTGAGGGAGGTGAGGGAGGTGAGGGAGGTGAGGGAAGTGAGGGAGGTGAGGGTGGTGAGGGAGGTGAGGGAAATGAGGGAAGTAAGGGAGGTGAGGGAGGTGAGGGAAGTGAGGGAGGTGAGGGAAGTGAGGGAAGTGAGGGAGGTGAGGGGAGTGAGGGAAGTGAGGGAGGTGAGGGAAGTGAGAGAGGTGAGGGAGATGAGGGAGGTGAGGGAAGTGAGGGAAGTGAGGGAAGTGAGGGAGGTGAAGGAAGTGAGGGAAGTGAGGGAGGTGAGGGAGGGGAAACGTGAAGAAGACACATGCCTGAGAAGCAACTGATGATAGGAGATAGATATAAGTTCAGAGGAAATAGATGGTAGAGATGTGATGGAAGGAAGAGGGCAGGTATGCAAAGAGGGGAAGACAGATGAGAGAAGGTAGATGGAGTGAGGGGTCGAGATATTGCATATGTGTCTAATTCATCAGTGAGGGGATATAGTATAAAATAGATAGTTGAGGGGTGAATAAACTGGTTAAGGAACAGGAAATTGAGGAAAGGAGAAGAGAAAAAGGGATAAGAAAAAGAAGAGGAGGGAGGGGAGAGGAGAAGGAAGGGGGCGTGGCGAGGGGAAACCAAGGGGAAAATTAATGGTATCTTCGATTATTTTTAGAGACCAATAAATCTCGTAAGACATCTGACATCATCTAAATTCTTCAAAAAGTCAAGCAGACGTCACCAGTGACGTCACAGGGTATATGTAATGATGTCACAAGGTATATGTAGTGACGTCACATCCGCAGAGTTATAATTAACCTGTTTGTTCACTGACAGTTGGAATATTGTTGAAATTATTAAGTAGACTTTTATACAATAAATTATAACCAATAATTTTGTTTTGAATTATATATATATATAAATATATATATATATATATATATATATATATATATATATATATATATATATAATATATATATATATATATATATATATATATAATATGAAGATTGTGTCATCGCGTCAGGAAAACTTGTCTTGTTTCCTGAGGAAGAGATGTTAAATTCGAGAGAGCTGTAACCGCTGGGTTTAGCGCTCCCCTCTTGCTACATCCACTCTCCCTGTTATCTTCCAACCTCCCTGTGTGATAGTGGGGCTGCCAAATTTAATAATTCTGTAAAATGGGCTGTTAGTGTGCAACAGTATTTCTCTTTTGGCTTGCCTAGACCACGATTTTCCATAAAAGCAGTCATAATAATAATAATAATAATAATAATAATAATAATAATAATAATAATAATAATAATAATAATAATAATCTTTATTTGTAAAAGTACAGCTGATACAGTGAACAGGGACAGCAGGTGTAAGGTGACTAACACCTAGTTACCTACTTACTGCTAGGTGAACAGGGACAGCAGGTGTAAGGTGACTAACACCTAGTTACCTACTTACTGCTAGGTGAACAGGGACAGCAGGTGTAAGGTGACTAACACCTAGTTACCTACTTACTGCTAGGTGAACAGGGACAGCAGGTGTAAGGTGACTTAACACCTAGTTACCTACTTACTGCTAGGCGAACAAGAACAGTAGGTGTAAGGTGACTAGCACCTAGTTACCTACTTACTGCTAGGTGAACAGGGACAGCAGGTGTAAGGTGACTAACACCTAGTTACCTACTTACTGCTAGGCGAACAAGAACAGCAGGTGTAAGGTGACTAACACCTAGTTACCTACTTACTGCTAGGTGAACAGGGACAGCAGGTGTAAGGTGACTAACACCTAGTAACATACTTACTGCTAGGCGAACAAGAACAGCAGGTGTAAGATGACTTAACACCTAGTTACCTACTTACTGCTAGGCGAACAAGAACAGCAGGTGTAAAGTGACTAACACCTAGTTACCTACTTACTGCTAGGTGAACAGGGACAGCAGGTGTAAGGAATCATACCCACCGTTTCCTACATCAATGTTACTGCTCGTAGAACTGTTCTCTTCATCCTCAATTTCTACTTCATCTTCCTCCTCCTCTTCTTCCTCCTTCTCCTCCTCCTCCTCCTTCCCCCATCTTCCGCCTATCTTCCCTTCTTCCCGTTCCAGCTTAAGAAGATTGGCAGCCATTGATATTATCTTCAACGGACTGGTCACAAACACACTCGCCTGGTATGATACATGACAACGTAGGCAACGGCACTGTGGCAACAGTTGTGGCATCATCTGTGCCAACAGTTGTGGCAACAGTTGTGGCAACAGCTGTGGCAATAACTGTGGCAACAGTGAGGTGGGAATGGCGAGAGTGTAAAAAGATGGAACGAGCGGAGGACAGAAGGAATTGGTGAAGGACATAGAGGAAGATGAAATGATTGTAGAAGAGGAGAAGAGAGTGACAGAAGGAAGAAAAAGAAGATGGAATGGAGAAGGTAATGGGGGAATTAGAAGAGAGTAGTGGAGAGAAAAGGAAAGAGTTAATTAGGGAAAAATCTATTTCTTAAAATCAAATGCAGATCTGTAATGTTGTTCAATCCACAGATCAAATGAGACACTGATGATCATATTTGGATGAGAAAACCCGTTGGAACAAATTCACTGAGGAACAAACACCGAGAAATATACCGAACGAGACCTGAACAAACACTGAGAAATATATAAAACGAGACTTGAACAAACACTGAGAAATATACAGAACGAGACTTGAACAAACACCGAGAAATATACAGAACGAGACCTGAACAAACACTGAGAAATATATCAAACGAGACTTCAACAAACGCTGAGAAATATACAGAACGAGACTTGAACAAACACTGAGAAATATACCAAACGAGACTTGAACAAACACTGAGGAATATACCAAACGAGACTTGAACAAACACTGAGAAATATACCAAACGAGACTTGAACAAACACTGAGAAATATACCAAACGAGACTTGAACAAACACTGAGAAATATACAGAACGAGACATGAACAAACACTGAGAAATATACAGAACGAGACTTGAACAAACACTGAGAAATATACAGACCGAGACTTGAACAAACACTGAGAAATATACAGAATGAGACTTGAACAAACACCGAGAAATATACAGAACGAGACCTGAACAAACACTGAGAAATATACCAAACGAGACTTCAACAAACGCTGAGAAATATACAGAACGAGACTTGAACAAACACTGAGAAATATACCAAACGAGACTTGAACAAACACTGAGAAATATACCAAACGAGACTTGAACAAACACTGAGGAATATACCAAACGAGACTTGAACAAACACTGAGAAATATGCCAAACGAGACTTGAACAAACACTGAGAAATATGCCAAACGAGACTTGAACAAACACTGAGAAATATACAGAACGAGACTTGAACAAACACTGAGAAATATACAGAACGAGACTTGAACAAACACTGAGAAATATACAGACCGAGATTTGAACAAACACTGAGAAATATACAGAACGAGACCTGAACAAACACTGAGAAATATACCAAACGAGACTTGAACAAACACCGAGAAATATACAGAACGAGACTTGAACAAACACTGAGAAATATACAGACCGAGACTTGAACAAACACTGAGAAATATACAGAACGAGACCTGAACAAACACTGAGAAATATACCAAACGAGACTTGAACAAACACCGAGAAATATACAGAACGAGACTTGAACAAACACTGAGAAATATACAGACCGAGACTTGAACAAACACTGAGAAATATACAGAACGAGACTTGAACAAACACCGAGAAATATACAGAATAAGACTTGAACAAACACCGAGAAATATACAGAACGAGACTTGAACAAACACTGAGAAATATACAGAACGAGACCTGAACAAACACTGAGAAATATACCAAACGAGACTTGAACAAACACTGAGAAATATACAGAACGAGACTTGAACAAACACCGAGAAATATACAGAATAAGACTTGAACAAACACCGAGAAATATACAGAATAAGACTTGAACAAACACTGAGAAATATACAGAACGAGACCTGAACAAACACTGAGAAATATACCAAACGAGACTTGAACAAACACTGAGAAATATACAGAACGAGACTTGAACAAACACTGAGAAATATACAGAACGAGACCTGAACAAACACTGAGAAATATACCAAACGAGACTTGAACAAACACCGAGAAATATACAGAACGAGACTTGAACAAACACTGAGAAATATACAGAACAAGACTTGAACAAACACTGAGAAATATACAGAACAAGACTTGAACAAACACTGAGAAATATACCAAACGAGACTTGAACAAACACCGAGAAATATACAGAACGAGACTTGAACAAACACCGAGAAATATACAGAATAAGACTTGAACAAACACTGAGAAATATACAGAACGAGACTTGAACAAACACCGAGAAATATACAGAATAAGACTTGAACAAACACTGAGAAATATACAGACCGAGACTTGAACAAACACTGAGAAATATACAGAACGAGACCTGAACAAACACTGAGAAATATACAGAACGAGACCTGAACAAACACTGAGAAATATACAGAACGAGACTTGAACAAACACTGAGAAATATACAGAACGAGACCTGAACAAACACTGAGAAATATACAGAACGAGACCTGAACAAACACTGAGAAATATACCAAACGAGACTTGAACAAACACCGAGAAATATACAGAACGAGACTTGAACAAACACTGAGAAATATACAGAACGAGACTCAGAGGAACAAACACCGAGGTACAAAGTAGACAGAACAAACACCGAAGTATTTATCCTCTAGATTTAGAGAAACAAACAAATAAACAAACAAAAAACACAAATGACTTTACAAAGCGTAGTTTTAAGCACGTTAATCTACTGTTTTATTCTGTCTTCACAAACTGAAGTGACCGGCTAATGCTCCGGTATTTTTTTTTTCGTTTTTTTTTACTCGATCATGTAAAACACTGTACTGAGACTTCTTTCCGCGTTAGCCAATCAGAAGTGTACGTCTTCTGCGTTAGCCAATCAGAAGGGTACGTCTTCTGCGTTAGCCAATCGGAAGTGTACGTCTTCTGTGTTAGCCAATCAGAAGGGTACGTCTTCTGCGTTAGCCAATCAGAAGGGTACGTCTTCTGCGTTAGCCAATCAGAAGTGTACGTCTTCTGCGTTAGCCAATCAGAAGTGTACGTCTTCTGCGTTAGCCAGTCAGAAGTGTACGTCTTCTGCGTTAGCCAATCAGAAGTGTACGTCTTCTGCGCTAGCCAATCAAAAGTGTACGTCTTCTGCGTTAGCCAATCAGAAGGGTACGTCTTCTGCGTTAGCCAATCAGAAGTGTACGTCTTCTGCGTTAGCCAATCAGAAGTGTACGTCTTCTGCGTTAGCCAATCAGAAGTGTACGTCTTCTGCGTTAGCCAATCAGAACTGTACGTTTCTGCGTTAGCCAATCAGAGGTTAGTGGCCGGGATGAGGAGAGTGATGGGGGAAGGGGAGATGAGAGGGGAGTGGGGAGGGGGGATTGGGAAGTGTGACGGGAGAGGAAAGGGGTTAGTTAGGGGGAGGTGGGGAAGGGTGAGGGGGGCGTGGGGAGGGAGGGAGGGTGAGGGGGACGTGGGGAGGGAGGGAGGGTGAGGGGGACGTGGGGAGGGAGGGAGGGTGAGGGGGTAGGAGGGGGAATGGGTAATGGGAGGGGCAAGTCTTGTGGGTTATGAAGATGAGAATCATAATCACTTTAGTGACCACGCCCTTCCTGGAGGGAGGGAAGAGTGAGGCAGGGAGAAAAAAAGGGAGGGAAGAAAAAGGGAGGGAGAGAGGTAAGAGGGAGGGAGGGAGGGAGGCAGGGAGGGAGGGAGGGAGTCAAGGAAGACGGGAGGGAGAAAGGGAGGAAGGCAGGGAGGGGGGGAGGGAAAGAGAGGGAGGCATGGAGGGAGGGACGCAAGAAGGGAGGGAAGAAGGAGGGAGGGAGAGAAAGGTGGAAGAGAGGATAAGTACATTTGTGATGGACAGATCTGCCATCATTCTACTACATCATTCTACCACTCCATCATTCTACCACTCCATCATTCTACCACTCCATCATTCTACCACTCCATCATTCTATCACTCCATCATTCTACTACTCCATCATTCTACTACTCCATCATTCTACCACTCCATCATTCTACTACTCCATCATTCTACCATCCCATCATTCTACCACTCCATCATTCTACCACTCCATCATTCTCACTCCATCATTCTACTACTCCATCATTCTACTACTCTATCATTCTCACTCCATCATTCTACCACTCCATCATTCTACCACTCCATCATTCTCACTCCATCATTCTACTACTCCATCATTCTACTACTCCATCATGCCCTTGTCTTCCCTGTATCTCCTTCACGTTAGTCCTGGTGACAGTTTTCTTGCGAGGTGTTCAGATATCATGACTGGTACTAGACGTGTTCTAAATTTGTGCCAGGAAGAACACACATGTCCTTTCCCCTTAATGACACACATGTGGCGAATACACACACGCATACACACACACACACACACACACACACACACGCACACACACACACACACACACACACACACACACACTGTAAGGCAGTGGAATAGCCTAGAAAATGACGTAGTGGAGGCAGGAACCATACACAGATTTAAGACGAGGTTTGATAAAGCTCATGGAGCGGGGAGAGTGAGGGCCTAGTAGCAACCGGTGAAGAGGCGGGGCCAGGAGCTAAGACTCGACCCCTGCAACCACAAATAGGTGAGTACAAATAGGTGAGTACACACACGTTATAAAGGTCGGAGAAGGACAAAGACCACAGACGGTGTACAGTCTAGGGGGTCAAAAGCTGCAAACCTCACTCAAGGAAAAGGATCTTGGAGTGAGTATAACACCGAGCACATCTCCTGAGGCGCACATTAACCAAATAACTGCTGCAGCATACGGGCGCCTGGCAAACCTAGGAATTGCGTTCCGATACCTGAGTAAGGAATCGTTCAAGGCCCAGTACACCGTGTACGTCAGGCCCATATTAGAGTACGCAGCACCAGTATGGAACCCACACCTGGTCAAGCACGTCAAGAAATTAAAGTGCAAAGGTTTGTAACAAGACTAGTCCCGGAGCTAAGAGGCATGTTCTACGAGAAGTTAAGGGAAATCGACATGGCAACACTGGAAGACAGGAGGGATAGAGAGGAATTGACAAGGTGGACAGAGACAGGATGTTCCAGAGATGGGACACAGCAACAAGAGGTCACAGTTGGAAGTTGAAGACTCAGGTGAGTCAATGGGATGTTAGGAAATATTTCTTCAGCCATAGAGTTGTCAGGATGCGGTGCAGTCTGGATAGTAATATAGTGGAGGCAGAATCCATACATAGCTTTAAGAAGAGGTATGATTAAGCTCATGGAGCAGGGAGAAAGTGGACCTAGTAGCGACAATTGAAGAGGCGAGGCCAGGAGCTGTGAATCGACCCGTACAACCACAAATAGGTGAGTACAGACAAGCATATGGACGCACCACAGACACAGACACGAACACAAACACGAACACGAACACGAACACGCTCAAGCACGAAAGGAATAAACACTCACATGGACACGGATACGCACATTGACACGCTCATTAAAACGCAGGAGAACACGCACGCAAGCACGCGCAAGAACACGCACGAGGACACGCACGTTGGCACGTACACGGACCTGGGCTCCGTCACGCAAGCAGGAACAAGTTTCGTGGGTAACGCGACACGTAATTCAGGAAGCTAGTGATGGCAACACTGGACACGATCCCACCCATCCGGTTCACAAATGATAGGAATCCCAGCATGTCCAGCTGGACATGTGTCCAGCTGGACACGTGTATGTCCAGCTGGACACTTGCATGTCCGGCCTGGACACTTGTATGTCTAACTGGGCATGTGTATATCCAGCTGGACACATGTATCTCCAGCTGGAAACATGTATGCCCAGCTGGACACGTGTATGCCCGGCTGGACACGTATATGTCCAGCTGGACACTTGTATGTCCAGCTGGACAAGTGTATGTCCAACCTGGACACTTGTATGTCTAGCTGGACATGTATATATCCAGCCGGACACATGTATATCTAGCCTGGACACGTGTATGTCCAGAAAACGTTTCAATCCTGTTGTTTATCAGTATAATTAAGGTAGTGATACACATAATTAAGGTACAAGTATACATAATTAAGGTACAAGTATACATAATTAAGATACAAGTATACATAATTAAGATACAAGTATACATAATTAAGATACAAGTATACATAATTAAGATACAAGTATACATAATTAAGGTACAAGTATACATAATTAAGATACAAGTATACATAATTAAGGTACAAGTATACATAAATACAGTCACCCAAATTATCATACATAGTAACATATGCAAAACAACCACGGGGAGGGGGGGGGTTGAATGATAACTTGAGGCCTTTCGTGTTGCAATCAACGCGTTATCAGGAGCTTGCAAATGTTGCAGATACGAGTAGGAAGTCCATGCAGATTTGTTCAGAGGAATGTTCTAGCTCAACTAATCTGCTTTGACTTACTACTCATTTCTACAACATTGCAAGCTCCTGATGTGTTGATTGCAACACGAAAGGCCTAGAGCTGTCATTCAACTCCCCCTGTGATTATTACATAGTAACATATGTTTAAATTATCTAACCCAAAAAAGTCAGACCTAAGTGACTTATTTCCATTGGAGTTCTTGACTTGTTTACCAAGATTTGTACCATGGCCAGCCTGGACACGTGTATGTCCTGCTGGACACGTGTATGTCCTGCTGGACATGTGTATGTCCTGCTGGACACGTGTATGTCCTGCTGGACACGTGTATGTCCTGCTGGACACGTGTATGTCCTGCTGGACGCGTGTATGTCCTGCTGGACACGTGTATGTCCTGCTGGACACGTGTATGTTCAGCTTGGACACGTGTATGTTCAGCTTGGACACGTGTATGTCCTGCTGGACACGTGTATGTCCTGCTGGACGCGTGAATGTCCTGCTGGACGCGTGTATGTCCTGCTGGACGCGTGTATGTCCTGCTGAACACGTGTATGTTCAGCTTGGACACGTGTATGTTCAACTTGGACACGTGTATGTCCTGCTGGACACGTGTGTCTGATATAAACCAGGTTTTCCAGTAAGTTTTAAACATGAGGTTCAACGAGGTTTAATTTTTAGTCACTTCGTTATGGAGAAACTGGAAAAATATGACTGGAACTTAGTATAAAACAAACACGAATCACTTGTGGGCGAAATGTAGTCAATAAATGATCGCATTGTTCTGCGCTTGTGTTTAATTTCTCATCACCTCGTTTTATACCATTTATCTCCAGAGGATTAATGTTAGAAACATAAGAGTGATAATGCTAAGAATAACGAGAATGTTGATATTACACATAAAAGGAATATCTTAGGATGGATAACTATAACTTTCTGTATCGACTGGAGTATTGCTGTAAACTAACAGATCCCTTTAAAGCAAGCGAACCTGCTGATCTGCTCAGTGTACGGAGAACCTTCACTGTCATATAAATCCAGAAAATCGATTAAGTTATTGGGAAGGCCTAAAATCTACTAAATTCTGCTACTCCCTGGAACGCAGGCGAGAGAGATACGTCATAATTTATAACTGGAATTTCTTGTTACGAGAGCAAGAGGCTTGGTATACTGTGGTTTGGGTGCGCTAAGAAATAACTCGATAAGTGTAAGGGAACCAAGACTAAGCTCCTTCCATTCATAAGGAGAATTACCAACAGGCCTCTGGCTGTCCTCAACTGGGTATAAAATTAGTTCCCCAAACGAGTTCCAGATCAGCCAGGCTGTGGTATTTAAGTCGAACTGCCTACGTTAGCACCAATAGCTGGCTGAACAAGCCATCAACCAGGAAGCCTGGACTAGGACCGGGACGGGGGGCGATGGCCCCTATTACAACCTAGGATTTCAAATGGCCTGTTATCCCAGGTGTAATGGGAGCAAATAAACACAGTAGAAAAAGTTTAGACTTATATTATCCTTCACCAATTTATAACAGCAATATGTACACTATGTACAGTGATAAATATAGTGCACTCCACGGTAAGCAAGGCAGAAATAGAAGCCACAAGATAGCAGACCGTGCTTCAACCAGCTCTAGAGTGGGAATGACAAGGGCAGACAGGAGAGCGGTATCCACATAACCTCTGCGATTGCCAATCCCACCTTCTTATTGGCTAGAACCTGGTCACTAGTTGAACGATGGGGCCCCATCATCAACTCTTAGCAACCTGGTTCGCTGGTTGGGGGAGATAGCCTGTAAATGAGGGTGTGTCCATGCGCCGAATAAAGGTTACGTACTCTTTGCATGCCACAGCCCCCGAAACCTTCGTCAAGTAATCTTTAGGGTCAATATCAGTGTGAAATTGTTAGGAAAATGGACACAAATACAACATATGTTATAGTTTGTGGCAACGTTTCGCTCTCCAGTAGCTTTGTCAAGCTGTTACAAAGCTCCTGGAGAGCGAAACGTTGTCACAATAAAATGTTACATTAATTGCATCTGTAACCATTTACCTAAGATTCTGTCGGTAATTTTTCCATTATTACTGTATTTGTCGTGGGTGTATACATATGTGTATTTGTCGTGGGTGTATACATATGTGTATTTGTCGTGGGTGTATACATATGTGTATTTGTCGTGGGTGTATACATATGCGTATTTGTCGTGGGTGTATACATATGTGTATTTGTCGTGGGTGTATACATATGTGTATTTGTCGTGGGTGTATACATATGTGTATTTGTCGTGGGTGTATACATATGTGTATTTGTCGTGGGTGTATACATATGTGTACTTGTCGTGGGTGTATACATATGTGTATTTGTCTGTCTATAACGTTATAATTGCTGTCTCTACGTTCGTCGTCACAGAAAATTAGCTTCGTTAAGGAAGTGTTTGATTACATTCAGCCTTGTCAGTGATGTCTTCAGAATGATTGATTTGCAGCTGAAGCTTTTGTTGCGGACACACGTTTCCTTTCATCCAATTTAATGAAGTTTTTCTCTGGGCGAAATGTTCTCCCGGTAAACCATTGTTAAGCATAGTGTGTCATTACGCTAATTACCAAAATGCGTCGGTGGATACGGAGAGCGAGGTCGTTGCGTATTGCGTTGTTTCCCTGGCTATGTTGCTTTGCGTATGGTTTCTGTGCGTCACTCCCTACCCCACCCCCTCCCTTTTTTTCCACTCTCAAATTCCCCAAATTAGTATATGGTGCGTCACCTGTCTCCAGTAACCATTTTGTAAATTCTCCTATTACGAATGTTTTCATGTCTCACTTTTAATTGGATTTTTTCAGGTGTCTGTCTGTCTGTCTACCTGTCTCTCTCTCTCTCTCTCTCTCTCTCTCTCTCTCTCTCTCTCTCTCTCTCTCTCTCTTACACACACATACATTTAGAGAGGATGGGCTAAAGGGTTGCAACCAGACAGGTGCCGGAAAAGAGAGGCTGTAACTAAACCTGATAACCCTAGACGTGAGAAGGACCAAGAAATACATATTCTATGTCCATCGCGAACGACACCAAACCAGCGTCGTCTTATACAGGGGATGCCTTTCAGTGTTCACTGAGAGATCAGCGTTCACCAATCAGCAATGTTAACTACGGGGGATTAGTCTCCACTACACACTTCCCCGAGAGTGAAGACTGACATACACTGGCAAATAATACCCGCAAAAGCCTTAGAATGATAACCCGGAACCTGTCCCCCAGACACTGTATTTATCACCGTACCTGTCTTGAATTATTACCTATGATTGGTGGGTTCAGGCCAAGACTTACTTTGCTTGACCCATTTCTGGTGGAAGGGGGCGGGGTTATACGTTGAAGTTTGTAGTGGAAGGGTAAAGGAGGGGAAGGGGCAGTGGGAAAGACAAGGGCTGTAGCTGGAAGGGAAGAACAAATGGGAGTAAGGATAAGTGGAAGTGAGTTAAAAAAAATATAGCAAGAAGATTTAGACAGATTTAGCCAGATCAACCAGGTTGTGATGGATATATAGGGCAGCTGGCCTCCATCAGCAACAGCCTGGTTGGCCAGGCAAGCACCAGACGAGCCTGACTCATGACCAAGCTCAGAAAGTAGAGAAACTCTCGAAACTCTTCAAAGGTACATGTGGAATATCTGGGTATTTTTATTTTTGACTTTATCAATACAAGGGCAAGGCTGAGGGACAGATTACCTCATCTTTTGTATGTAATTCTCCACATTATATCCTTGCACTGATGAAGCCACTGGATGGGCGAAACGTCTACAAATAAAGATACCCAGATGTGGCACATGTGTCTAATTCTTTATCTTGTCGATATATAGGGAAAGTTAAGTCATATTTGAGAAACGGGCGAGGAAACTATATCGAGGGTAAAATATACCGACGGATATGCCAGGAAGACACTTGAAGTCCCTGGCGGGCGAGACGTCACCTCAGTAAATGTAATCAACCACGTATTTGGTCTCATTTGCATTTTAGAGAGAAGATAGTAACCTACTACTGTAACTATTTCTGCTACTGTAACTACCCGTGCTGTTCCACTGTCAGCCACAGCTCTGTGTCTACCACTAATTCCATTTCTAAATATCTTGCTTCAGTGTGGATAGTGGATAACGGGACATCCTTCTCCAGGATCCTAGTACTCACAGCTGCATTGGAATGGTACTGGAGGAATCTCATACGTGCAGTGGCTTTTATCCAACTGATTCTCATACGACTGCATTTTTTGAGGCAGTGGTCCTTGAGACTATTGCAGCGCTTCACTACCTTACATAAGTCTTTACGCACATTAGTCTTAAACCACTTGCCACGGAGTTTCAAGGTATTGTTTATTAAAGCTGTGTCTCCTTGCACCTCAATCGTATTTTTATCTTCTAATATTTTGAAACTGGTATCGTGAAGGTTTGCATGAGGTCACTTTCACCTTTGATGAGTTTTGAGAGACTTACTACTCTCGGAGCCCGTCCATGGGCTAGGCTCGTCTGGTGCTTGCCTAGTCAACCAGGCTGTTCCTGCTGGAGGCATGCTGCCCCACATATCCATCACAGCCTGGTTGATCTGGTACCTAGTGAACATACTTGTCCAGTTTTTTCTTGAATACCTCTACACTTGTTCCAGCCGGGTTTCTGATATCTTCTGGTAAGATGTTGAATAGTCTGAGGCCACGAATGTTGATACAGTGTTCCCTTATTGTGCCCACTGCACCCCTGCTCAACACGTAACTTTTGTTTTCCTAGCGAGAATTGATTATAGGATTTTATTCTTGAAGGATGATCGACAAAGTGGAAACATAAGCAAGATTATGGGCGAGAGCGAGAAGGAAACAACGTGAACTTCCAGAGGCCCAACACTGTCATACACATATCTTCACCGCACCATTGTGGGATTATCACATAACTTATGGAGGTTTGTCTGCACATGACGGAATTTTTACACCATTTAGCGAGTGAGAACTGGCAAACCTGCTCGCTGACCTGCTGACAATATTCCCTATTTTGTGGCGAGGATTCAGACACTCTATAAACAAAATTTCTATTGGGACTATGTTGCTCTCTCTGTAGAGCGATAGGGGGCTAGTTTGTATACCCCGTATCTATCCTATGGACGGTAATGGCTAGTTTATTACAGATCCCATGGGCGGTAGCACGAAAACCTATGGAAACAAACAAAAAGTGTAGAAATTAGCCTAAAATATGTTGGGGAGGTTGCAGGAATTAGATTTCAGTGTATATACACTGAGAAGTGTATTTCTCCCAACCTGTTAATACTGGGAGTTTGATGTAATCCCTATTTTAGGGATTAGATTATTTTTGTCTGGTGTTGAAAAGGGTATGTGTAGTCTTAATGACCCTAGTGCAGTCGATAGCCTTTAAACCCCCCATTAACCCGGTCTCTCTTGGTGGTCGGTGTGAGTTTGCGCGTGCGGAACACTGCGCGAATACACACGCCAGTGTTTGATTCACGCCGCGCGATCTCATTCGCCCATATGTCACGACATGGTCACAGCAACCAGCTGTGGGGAAAAGTGTAACGAACCGAGTTGTTGAAGTTCCACACACGAACACACACACACACACACACACACACACACACACACACATAGGAGGCAGGATCCATACATAGCTTTAAGCAGAGGTATGATAAAGCTCACGGTTCAGGGAGAGTGACGTAGTAGCGACCAGTGAAGAGGCGGGGCCAGGAGCTTGGACTCGACCCCTACAACCTCAACTAGGTGAGTACAACTAGGTGAACACACACACACACACACACACACACACACACAGTGAAGAGGTGGGGCCAGGAGCTGAGTCTAGACCCCTGCAACCACAATTAGGTGAGTACACACACATATACACACATATACACACTACAATCAACAGGCCATGTGTCTATGGACAAGTGCCTTTGACAACTAGTAACTAATGCTAATACACATAAGTTCTGTAATTATGCACATACCTGTACACATATACGCAGACACATACGCCGATACAGCTCCCGGGATTACGCACACGCCTGCACGCGCAAGGATCAATAGATAATAACAGTTATTTGTATCATCGCCTGTCTACGCTCGCAATCCATAGTCTCTCTCTCTCTCTCTCTCTCTCTCTCTCTCTCTCTCTCTCTCTCTCTCTCTCTCTCTCTCTCTCTCTCTCTCTCTCTCTCTCTCTCTCTCTCTCTCTCTCTCCTTCTCTCTCTCTTTCACATCCAGTTTTCCTCCATCTCTCTCATCTCCCCCCCCCGTTCACCCCTACTCCACAAAAATATATGAACTTCACAGAGGAAGGACACATAGGAACGTCACATAAGAACGTCACATAAGAACGTCACATAAGAACGTCACATAAGAACGTCACATAAGAACGTCACATAAGAACGTCGCACAGGAACGTCACATAAGAACGTCACATAAGAACGTCACATAAGAACGTCGCACAGGAACGTCACAAAAGAACGTCACACAGGAACGTCACATAAGAACGTCACATAAGAACGTCGCACAGGAACGTCACAAAAGAACGTCACACAGGAACGTCACATAAGAACGTCACATAAGAACGTCACATAACGTCACACAGGAACGTCACATAAGAACGTCACATAAGAACGTCACACAGGAACGTCACATAAGAACGTCGCATAAGAACGTCACATAAGAACGTCACACAGGAACGTCACATAAGAACGTCACATAAGAACATCACATAAGAACGTCACACAGGAACGCCACATAAGAACGTCACATAAGAACGTCAGACAGGAACGTCACATAACGTCACACAGGAACGTCACATAAGAACGTCACATAAGAACGTCACATAGGAACGTCATTTATTTACACCAGTCGATAAGTCCCACTTTTGAGTGCTTTTACATTTCTGGTGTTTTTTTCAATATTGTGTTTGTGTAAGGCAGTGAAGTGTGGATGACGGCTTCTGGGCGTCAGCAAGGCCGGATTAAAAGCCTTTTAAATGAAATGGTTCGCGATGAACGGGATTTATGGCCTATAGTTTAGGTTGTAATAAAGACGAATTTGGTTTTGAAAGGGGGTGTAGAATTTTTTTTTAATGGGGGGGGGTATTTTTGGGTTTAAAGGTATTCGATTTTGTTTTTTTAATCGTGTTTAGGCTTTTCATTCAGGCCAGTCTTTTTTTTCTGTCTCTTTTTTCCTCCTTTGTCTCTTTCTCTCTCTCTCTGATAATAATAATAATAATAATAATAATAATAATAATAATAATAATAATAATAATAATAATAATAATAATAATAATAATAATAATAATAATAATAATAATAATAATGATAATAATAATAATAATAATAATAATAATAATAATAATAATAATAATAATAATAATAATAATAATAATAATAATAATAATGATAATAATAATAATAACAATAATAATAATAATAATAATAATAATAATAATAATAATAATAATAATAGCAACAATAACAATCTTGACATTATATCTTATCAGTTGCAAGAATGTGTCTAATCTTCCCATCTCGGATTTCTTCCCATTTTCCTCCAATATATGCATCCTTCCAGATTTTCTTCTAGCATTCCAGCAATAGTTGATCCAGATTTCCGTCTACTATTCTACCTTGAACCATTCCAAATTTCCTTCCAGTTCACCAGCTAATGGCGCTCCAGCGTGGACTGTTCCAGTTGTGCTTAAGGCATTCCAGCATAGACCGTTCCAGTTTTGTTCCCAGTATTCCAGCGTGGATAGTTCCAATTTAGCTTAGAGAATTCCAGCTGTCGCGCCTCGCTGGACCAAACGACAAAACAAACGACCACAACGACCTGTCAACGACAACTTTTCTTGTTCGTCCTCAGTTCAGACGACTTTCTTATAACATATCTCATCTTTAAACGATTTGAATACAAAATGCGACTCAAGTCTCCCCAACCCCACCCGAACACCATTTGATTCCATTCGTTATTTCTTTATTTATTTTCCTTATTACTAACTTCTATTTTTTTGTTGTGTTGAAGCGTTGGTTGGCCCGATGGGGTTTTCTTTTTTAAATGAATTTTGGAAGTGATTTATGCCCTGTACTGGCTTATTCTTGCATATATATATATATATATATATATATATATATATATATATATATATATATATATATATATATATATATATATATATATATATATATATATATATATATATATATATATATATATATATATATATATATATGTCGTGCCGAATAGGCAGAACTTGCGATCTTGGCTTAAATAGCAACGCTCATCTTGCCATATAGGACAAGTGAAAATTTGTGTATGCAATAATTTCGCCAAAATCATTCTGAACCTAACGAAAAAAATATATTTGATTGTGTTTGTTTAGTATTAAATTATTGTAAACGTATTTAAAATACATTTAGTTGGGTTAGGCTAAAATAAATTGTTCTTATTATAATTAGGTTAGGTAAGTTTTCTAAGATGCTTTTGGTGCAAAATCAAAAATTTTTACATTAACATTAATGAAAAATATATATCTTTAAACGTATAAGAGAAAATTTTAGAAAGGACTTAATTTTAAATGAGTTCTTGCTAATTGACCAGTTTTACATATTCGGCACGATATATATATATATATATATATATATATATATATATATATATATATATATATATATATATATATATATATATATATATATATATATATATATGTATGTATATAGCTAGTACAAAAACTTTGTAAGGCTGTTACAATAACTGTGTACGGATGGTACAATAGCTGGTCTATGGCTTGTACAATAGCCGGTGTACGGCTGGTACAATAGCTGCCTCTTCGGACAAGCTGGCTTTTTTGGGGGGATGCTGACTCGTGTTGGTGATGGTGGCTGGTTTTGTTAGGCCAGTGGTCGGGAATATTGTTGCCTATTGTGTTTTGTTGCAGGGGGAACGATTGGGGGAGAGAGGGAGGGAGAGAGTGAAGGGAGGAGGAGGGAAAGATGATGGGGTAAGGCGTGGAGGAAGGAGAGAGAGAGAGAGAGAGAGAGAGAGAGAGAGAGAGAGAGAGAGAGAGAGAGCATAATGACATCAATGAAATGAAGTCAGTTGACCAAATAAAATCGCTGGCTCACAGATGGCTCCAACTTCATCCTGTTCCTTGCTTGTGTATCTCTTAACAATAAAATGGCCTTCAAATGAGCTGATGTAGGTAACAGGTTGTAGCTTGTAAATAAAGTTAAGAACCCTTAACCTAATCTTGTAAAACCCTGTGTAAGAGAGAGAGAGAGAGAGAGAGAGAGAGAGAGAGACAGACAGACAGACAGACAGACAGACAGACAGACAGACAGACAGACAGACAGACAGACAGAGAGGGTAACATTGGAAAGGTTTGTTTGTAGATGATTGTGTTACCTTGGACTGTTTTTGCTTCGTATTCTCTTTAGTTTCCTTGTTCAGTTTGTGTTTTATTTTGTGCTCTCTTTATCTACTTCCTCCTTATCCACTGTTCTCTGTATGATCCTTACGAAGTGAAATAAAAATAATCGCAATAAAACCAATAATAATAATAATAATAATAATAATAATAATAATAATAATAATAATAATAATAATAATAATAATAATAATAATAATAATAATAATAATAATAACAATAATAATAATAATAATAATAATAATAATAATAATAATAATAATAATAATAATAATAATAATAATAGTAATAATAATAAAATAGCAACAATAATAATCACAATAAAATAATAATAAATATTTGCGTTGATTGGGAAGATAGAGGACTTATGTCCCTCTAGCTCTGGGGTCTAATTAGACTAGTACATCATCGTAATTATACTTTGCTAATTGCCTATTTTCTCTCAGAAAAGCAGTGATTAGCAAATTCCAATCTCGTGTTCACGATTGCGTGACTGGGGGTGTTGGATGATTAGATGTTCACTCAGTGAGTTGATTGGATGAAGTGGTGTTTGTTCTTGGCCTCGATTGGTTGCAGTCTCTACTGCTTCCCTCCTAGGCCTACTCCTGTCCCTTTAGGCCTACTGCTGTCTCCTTATGTCTACTGTTTTACCGCCTAGGTCCACTGGTTTCCCCTTAGGTCTACTGTTTTCTCCCCTAGGTTTATTGTTTTCCCAATAGGTCTACTGTTTTCCTGTTAGGTCTGTTGCTCTGTCTTTCCAACTCAACGACATACTGGAGTAACAACCTAACAGCATCTTTCAGTAACAATATGAACAAAGAGATCATATATATATATATATATATATATATATATATATATATATATATATATATATATATATATATATATATATATATATATATATATATATATATATATATATATATATATATATATATATATATGCAATAAGATCACAGTAATTGATAAATCTTTTAAAGTTGCTAGAAATACTTTTTACAATCCAAAAAGGGACAACCAGCCTTATTCAACTAAAAATATGTTGGTTCTCCCTTACCATGAAAACTTGGTTGATATGCCTTCTCTTCTTAAGACTTTAAATATTAAAGTTGTATTCAAAAATCTTGATACAGTAAAAAAACTTTTGATAAAGAATTCCCCCCAAAATGCTGATGGATGTGTCTATAAGATTCCTTGTAAAATTTGCGATAAAGTTTATTACGGTCAAACTGGTAAAAATCTCCAAGATTAAAACAACATAAATATAGCGTTAGAACTGGACAAGATTCCAATGCTCTATTTATTCATGTAAGAGATTTTAACCATCCAATTGATTTTCAAAAAGTTGAGAAAGTAGTGTCAAGCAAGTCCATGGTCGACAGGAATATAATTGAATCTTGTTTCATAAAAAGCAGTTTTGACAATAATATGAATATTTCCTTTGGTTTATATAAATTAGATCCATTTATAATTAATAGAATTTGGGAAGAATTTAATAATACACTGGACAAATAATTTTTAAATTTTCTTGGGTAGAATAGTTTGTGGGGTGAGTTGTGCAAAGGACCTATCCAAGTTGGGTCGGCGCGCGTCAGGTGTTTAACCGTTGTGGGATCTGATAGTGAGGTGCTGGCCAGACCCCTTATATAGCTTCCTTGGATGCTTTACTTTCATAGTTCCTTGATAATGTGAGTAGTCACGAAAGCGCTTGGAATTTCTCTATTTTTTCAGAGTGGTTGTTTTGCATATATATATATATATATATATATATATATATATATATATATATATATATATATATATATATATATATATATATATATATATATATATATATATATATATATGTATGTATATATGGGAAGCTGGGAAGTACAGTGCCTGCACTCTGAAGGAGGGGTGTTAATGTTACAGTTTAAAAACTGTAGTGTAAACCACCCTTCTGGCAAGACAGTGATGGAGTGAATGATGGTGAAAGTTTTTCTATTTCGGGCCACCCTGCCTTGGTGGGAATCGGCCAGTGTGATAATAAATATATATATATATATATATATATATATATATATATATATATATATATATATATATATATATATGTATATATATATATATATATATATATATATATATATATATATATATATATATATATATATATATATGTGTGTGTGTGTGTGTGTGTGTGTGTGTGTGTGTGTGTGTGTGTGTGTATTTTAAGTTTACAGGCCCGGGTACCTAATTAACACTAAGTGTAATTAGCACACCCCGGAAAATTATTCTTAACACGTTAAAATTTCCTAACTTAATTCCTAAGCTGATGACTTAAAAAAAATCTATTTCTCATACATTTTCCATGCCACGTTTGTCACGCTACGAGCGTGTTACACTTTATTCGGCGTATGTCACACTCCCATATAGGCTGCCTCCCGTCCAGTGAACCAGAAACACGGCTGGAACAAGCGTAGAAGCCTTCAGGAGGAAACTGGACAAGTATCTTTACCAAGTGCCAGAACCTTCAGGCTGTGATAGATACGTAGGTCAGCGGGCCTCCAGCAGCAACAGCCTGATTCACCAGGCTGTACTCCAAGAGTAGAGAGTCTCTCGAAACTCATCAAAGATATATCAAAGGCGCTGAGGATTTAACGATCAACAGCGCCCCGTCGTTATATCAGTACCTCTGTTCATCAGTCATCGCAGACAAGCCCGACAGAAGCAATGTGACGTATATCTTGGCAGACTTGTCTGGGCTGCTGGCCTTTCACGGTGTCTCGTCTGGATCTTGCATTTTGCCTCCTATGATCACCGTGTTGTACACTTGCTCTTACATTACTGTATATATTGTATATATATATTGCATACGTATTGTAAATACCAGCTTGTTTATTAGATGAAGGAAATACAGATCATGCAACTTGTGTTGTCTTTTGCTTGCTCCACGATTGATCCTATTACGATAAGGTGTTTGTAATATCACGTAAGCACATTCCGAAGTACAGTGAGATGACAGTAAACAAGTGACATCACATATGCAAATCAGCTACTGTGAAAAAAAAATAGTGAACTTCCGAGCGTGTTCGTGATTGCCAATATTTTCGAGAAATCACGAAAGCCCTTGGTAATTCACTACTTTTTTCGCAGTAGTTGTTTTGTATATTCCTAAGTATATCTACAACAATTTTTTACACGAGTCCTGGACCACGAAGCCTGGTCTCAGACCGAGACGCGGGGGTGTTGACCCCCCGAAATTCTCCCCAGGTCTCCAGGTAAACGTATATCACACCTGGCTGGTCACAGCCGGGTCCAGTCACTCATCTCTCGTTCGTCGTTGTTCAGACGTTATGAACCGACAGAGTTATACACTCATATTAAGTGATTTTGAGAAGACTTAAGAAATGCTTGTTTCCTGACGAATAAAACACTACACGCCATGTGCACCTTAACACTGTGTACCCTACCAATGTGTAGCCTATACATGTGTACCCTAATAATGTGTACCTTAAACATGTGTACCTACACACTTGTACCCAGGTGCATCTCGTGTCAGGTGCGTCTCCAGGTAGTTACTTCTTCAGGAAGTTGTCTCCTGGTACGTGTGTGTGTGTGTGTGTGTGTGTGTGTGTGTGTACTCACCTCACCTAGCTGAGGTTGCAGGGGTCGAGTCCAAGCTCCTGGCCCCGCCTCTTAACTGGTCACTACTAGGTCACTCTCCCTGAACCGTGAGCTTTATCATACCTCTGCTTAAAGCTATGTATGAATCCTGCCTCCACTACATCGCTTCCCAAACTATTCCACTTTCTGACTACTCTGTGGCTGAAGAAATACTTCCTAACATCCCTGTGACTCATCTGTGTCATCAACATCCAACTGTGTCCCCTTGTTACTGTGTCCAATCTCTGGAACATCCTGTCTTTGTCCACCTTGTCAATTCCTCTCAGTATTTTGTATGTCATTATCATGTCCCCCCTATCTCTCCTGTCCTCCAGTGTCGTCAGGTTGATTTCCCTTAACCTCTCCTCGTAGGACATACCTCTTAGTTCTGGGACTAGTCTTGTTGCAAACCTTTGCACTTTCTCTAGTTTCTTTACGTGCTTGGCTAGGCGTGGGTTCCAAACTGGTGCCGCATACTCCAATATGGGCCTAACGTACACGGTGTACAGGGTCCTGAACGATTCCTTATTAAGATGTCGGAATGCTGTTCTGAGGTTTGCTAGGCGCCCATATGCTGCAACAGTTATTTGGTTAATGTGCGCTTCAGGAGATGTGCCTGGTGTTATACTCACCCCAAGATCTTTTTCCTTGAGTGAGGTTTGTAGTCTCTGGCCCCCTACACTGTACTCCGTCTGCGGTCTTCTTTACCCTTCCCAATCTTCATGACTTTGCACTTGGTGGGATTGAACTCCAGGAGTCAATTACTGGACCAGGTCTGCAGCCTGTCCAGCCTGTGTGTGTGTGTGTGTGTGTGTGTGTGTGTGTGTGTGTGTGTGTGTGTGTGTGTGTGTGTGTGTGTGTGTGTGTGTCTGTGTGTGTGTGTGTCCACTCAGGTGTGTGTCTGCTAGCAGGTGTACGTCTCCTGGCAGGTGTGTCTGCTGGCAGGTGTGTGGTCACGCGGTCTACACTCTGGTCTGCGACCTATGATTAATGAACTCTGCAGAGACCAATTTGGTCCAGTAATATTGTGGTGTAATTTCATTGTTAATTGGTTATTGTTATCGTCACTGATGGGATAAGGGGGTGGTAGTGGTGGTAGTGGTGGTAGTGGCGGTAGTGGTGGTAGTGGTGGTAGTGGTGATAGTGGTGGTAGTGGTGGTAGTGGTGATAGTGGTGGTAGTGGTGGTAGTGGTGGCAGTGGGGGTAGTGGGGGTAGTGGTGGCAGTGGTGGTAGTGGTGATAGTGGGGGTAGTGGTGGTAGTGGTGGTGGTAGTAGTGGTGGTAGTAGTGGTAGTGGTGATGGTAGTGGTGGTGGTAGTAGGGGTGGTGGTAGTTGTGGTGGTAGTAGTGGCAGTGGTGGTGGTAGTGGTGGTGGTAGTAGGGGTGGTGGTAGTTGTGGTGGTAGTAGTGGTGGTAGTGGTGGTTGTAGTGGTGGTGTTGGTGATGGTAGTGGTGGTGGTAGTGGTGGTGGTGGTAGTGGTCGTGGTAGTAGTGGGGATAGTGGTAGTGGTGGTAGTGGTGGTAGTGGTAGTGGTGGTAGTAGTGGTGGTGGTGGTAATGGTAGTGGTGGTAGTGGTGGTGGTGGTAGTGACTGAGTTGGTGGTTGGGGTGGTGGTAGTGGTGGTAAGGATGGTGGTAGCAGAAGGGGTACTTATACGATACTAGGAAATGAGAAATGGAGGGAGGGAGGAAGGAGGGAGGGATGGATGGAGGGAGGGAGGGAGGGAGTAAGCAAGCTATTTTTAACTAACGTCATTCCTATCTTTTTTTATGGCGTCGTATCTCTCATCGTGACGTCATCACCATCTCAATTGGATCAGCTAAAATGTCAGGGAGATGTTTCTCACTCTGACGTCATCACAAGTACCTTAGCTAAGTTCTGGAACTTGAGTGATCCCAAAAGTTCAACATTCCTTTTAACGAGTGAGACGTGCAACATTTGACAGTCTCTGAGTGAACGTTTCTCCACACATTGGCTTCATCGGTGAAAAAAGAGGAGAAGTTTGAGGTAAACAGTCCCAAACTTCGGCTGAAATGTCAAGTGAAGGGGCACAGCTCTCGAGGAAAGTGTGTAACCTGTCTTGGCCGTGCAACGAGCAGGCACAAATAGCCAGTAAGATCAGGCAAAGGGGGACACTGTTGCAGTAATCCTTCACTGCTGACGACAATAACAATGGCAATCATCGCCGATTAATAACAAACGAGAGGTTTAATTGGTCAGATTTAGATATTGTTGAGAGCCTTTATGTCAGATTGTGGGGGGGGGGGACGCTGGAAGAGGGGAACGGTGGGTCGACGAGGAAGGGGAACGTGGGGAGGGGAAGAAAAGGAGACGTGGAGGAAACGAGGGGTAGCAGATTGACGGGGAGAGAAACCAGCTGAATTTGTAAGGTATTGGCTGATTCTCAGAGACGTCAGCTGGTTGACCAGGCAAGCACCAGACGAACCTGGACAATGGCCGGGCTCCGAGAGTAGTAAGACTCGGGAAACTCATTAAAGGTATATCAAAGGTATAGGTATGTCAGCTGATGTCCTTTAAAATAAGATAAACAGAATCAGCTGATTTTGTGAGGCATTAGCTGATATATATATATATATATATATATATATATATATATATATATATATATATATATATATATATATATATATATATATATATATATATATATATATATAAGAGAGAGAGAGAGAGAGAGAGAGAGAGAGAGAGAGAGAGAGAGAGAGAGAATAAGTCACTATACCGTGACTGGAACAATTCTCTACTAGATAACGTTTCGTTTTATCAAGCAGAGAGTTTGATCAGTCTGGCCCAGGAAGGAGCGAAATGTGCTTTAGTTTCTCATCCTCTTTCTGGGTCTGATGTTAGTTTGCGCAACCACCTGTGTACCAGCATTACCAGGCCGGTCCTTCTTGAACCAGTTGGCCCAAGTCTTGGCTATTTGACGAACGTAATGGGCCGGCTAATTCGTCTTCAAGAGCGAGCGTAACTCAATGAATCCGACTTGACGAACGAGTGTAACAGAACGAATCCGACTTGACGAACGAGTGTAACAGAACAAATCCGACTTGACGAACGAGTGTAATAGAACGAATCCGACTTGACGAACGAGTGTGACAGAACGAATCCGACTTGACTTGACGAATGAGTGTAACAGAACGAATCCGACTTGACGAACGAATGTGACAGAACGAATCCGACTTGACGAATGAGTGTAACAGAACGAATCCGACTTGACGAACGAGTGTAACAGAACGAATCCGACTTGACGAACGAGCGTGACAGAACGAATCCGACTTGACGAACGAGCGTGACAGTACGAATCCGAATTGCATGTCGCCTTGACTACAGACTCTATTTCCAGCACATGCAACGTCTAACTTGGATAATGTGAGACGTGACCAGACGTTTGTTTATATTTTGCCTGGGAAGGGGCGATGAGGGGAGGAAGTGAGGTAAGGGGGTGAGAGGAGGGGATAAAGGGTAGAGGAATGAGGGGAAGGGGTAGAGGAATCCTGTAAACTTTAGGACCTTTTATGGATTTATTATTATGCAAACTCTAATACACAAGTAGTGTTCTACTACGCTATTCTGTATGATAGTTACATTGTGCAAACACCAGCAGTGTGTTGCTACACTATTCTGTATGATAGTTACATTGTGGGAACACCAGCAGTGTGCTGCTACACTATTCTGTATGATAGTTATATTGTGGGAACGCCAGCAGTGTGTTACTACACTATTCTGTATGATAGTTACATTGTGGGAACACCAGCAGTGTGTTGCTACACTATTCTGTATGATAGTTACATTGTGGGAACACCAGCAGTGTGTTACTACACTATTCTGTATGATAGTTACATTGTGGGAATACCAGCAGTGTGTTGCTACACTATTCTATATGACAGTTACATTGTGGGAACACCAGCAGTGTGTTGCTACACTATTCTGTATGATAGTTACATTGTGGGAACACCAGCAGTGTGTTGCTACACTATTCTGTATGATAGTTACATTGTGGGAATACCAGCAGTGTGTTGCTACACTATTCTATATGATAGTTACATTGCGGGAACACCAGCAGTGTGTTGCTACACTATTCTATATGATAGTTACATTGTGGGAACAAAAGCTAGCTATGTTTCACTGTCATATTCCATCACACAGGATGAGTTACATACATAAGGTACTGAAATGTGTCAGCCTGAGCTGGGAGACTTCAGTAGTGTGATGAGGATATCATCAAACATTCCACTACGGGTTCAGGAGCTACGAAAACTTCGGAGGTTTCCTTCCAACAGTACTGGAGTTACTACTACTTTTAAATCTAGCTTTAAAGAATACTTAGACTGCTGGGGGAGGGAGAGGGGTTAGGAGGGGGATTCAGATTGTGAATACTTTGCTTCCTAGGCAATGTTAATTGCATATCGATGCGAGGACGAAACGTTGGGCTGAAACGTCTCATGTTGCAGCAGAACTCAGAGGCAGGGAACGTTTTCATCAGTGGAACTTTCTTCGTGTGTTCAGTCATGTATTCACATGGACTCCCATGTAAAACAACCACTGTAAAAAAAATTAGTGAACTTCCAAGCGCTTTCGTGAATTCCCACATTGTCGAGTATACATACAAAAAAGCAGCAGAAGGTTTATAAGGCAGAAGTATCACCTCACATATAACGTAAACACCTGTGACAGGTGTAATGTCGTATGTGAGGTGATATCTCAGGCTTATAAGCCTTCTACTGCTCTCTTATTTTCATAGATCGTTCACTATTTTTTCCACAGTGGTTGTTTTGCGTATTGTGATATCACCTGTTTACTGCGATCTTATTGCATATACTCCCAGGTACATGTTACGCACCTGTGCGATACCTGGCATAGTGACGCGTACAGGTCATATCCGAGGCAATATATTAGGTAATTATAGCTTTCTACCCCTGTACGTATGTCGTAAAGCTGAAGTTCAGGATATTCCCACAGCTTTAGCGGACGCAAACATTGCGGGGCTACTGACACCACAACTTCCTTGATCCTCGTGAGTGTGCTCACCTAGTTCTGTGAAGGGGGTCGATTCATGGCTCGGTCTCTCGTGTTTTGACTCCTACTGACCAGCTTGACAGATGCTTGCCCTCCGCGGCACGGTTATACCTGCTGCTAAAGCTGTGTATTGTGTTTACCCCCAACAGGTTTTTTTTCTCATGTGTTTTACTAGACACATCAAGTCAGCTGACAGATAAACCACCTGAAGAAGTCAGGTGTCGAGTAAACCATCTGACGAGGAAATCAGCTGATGAGTAAACTAGCTGACGAGAGAATCAACTGATAAGCAAATCAGCTGACGAGCAAGCTAACTGACAGGTAAGTCAGCTGACGAGAGAATCAGCTGACGAGAGAATCAGCTGACGGGTGAATCAGCTGACGGGTACCGGCTCACGGGTGCCAGCAGGCCAGGCTCACCTTGCCTACCTGTGCCATTAGGCAAAAGGCACTCCATTCAATTTCCACGCCAGTATGAGAGCCTCACAAACTTAGTTAGTTGACGCGGGGGGGACACGCTGGAATGTTGTTCAATTTCCTGAAAGGTGTTCGTGAACAGGCGGGGTGTGAACTCTGGGGGAGGGGAAGGTGGCAGGTTGTGGAGGGTGGTGGTGGTAGTAGAGGTGGTGGTGCAAGGGAAGGGGAATAAGTGGAAGAGGTGGATGTGATAGTGGTGACTGTGATAGTGGTGGTGGTGGTGGTGGTGGTGATAGTGGTGACTGTGATAGTGGTGGTGGTGGTGATAGTGTTGACTGTGATAGTGGTGGTGGTGGTGATAGTGTTGACTGTGATAGTGGTGGTGGTGGTGATAGTGTTGACTGTGATAGTGGTAGTGGTGGTGGTGATAGTGTTGACTGTGATAGTGGTGGTGGTGGTGATAGTGTTGACTGTGATAGTGGTAGTGGTGGTGGTGATAGTGTTGACTGTGATAGTGGTGGTGGTGGTGATAGTGTTGACTGTGATAGTGGTAGTGGTGGTGATAGTGTTGACTGTGATAGTGGTAGTGGTGGTGATAGTGTTGACTGTGATAGTGGTGGTGGTGGTGATAGTGTTGACTGTGAGAGTGGTGGTGGTGGTGATAGTGTTGACTGTGATAGTGGTGGTGGTGGTGATAGTGTTGACTGTGATAGTGGTGGTGGTGGTGATAGTGTTGACTGTGATAGTGGTGGTGGTGGTGATAGTGTTGACTGTGATAGTGGTGGTGGTGGTGATAGTGTTGACTGTGATAGTGGTGGTGGTGGTGATAGTGTTGACTGTGATAGTGGTGGTGGTGGTGATAGTGTTGACTGTGATAGTGGTGGTGGTGGTGATAGTGTTGACTGTGATAGTGGTGGTGGTGGTGATAGTGTTGACTGTGATAGTGGTGGTGGTGGTGATAGTGTTGACTGTGATAGTGGTGGTGGTGGTGATAGTGTTGACTGTGATAGTGGTGGTGGTGGTGATAGTGTTGACTGTGATAGTGGTGGTGGTGGTGATAGTGTTGACTGTGATAGTGGTGGTGGTGGTGATATTGTTGACTGTGATAGTGGTAGTGGTGGTGGTGATAGTGTTGACTGTGATAGTGGTGGTGGTGGTGATAGTGTTGACTGTGATAGTGGTGGTGGTGGTGATAGTGTTGACTGTGATAGTGGTGGTGG
>NC_091355.1:1428014-1430514 GCF_038502225.1 Cherax quadricarinatus
TGATAGAAGCAGAAGAGACTTGAAGACGATGTAATCAGTCCATCACCCTTAAAGTTTTGAGGTGGTCAGTCCCTCAGTCTGGAGAAGAGCATCGTTCCATAGTCTGAAACAATAACTGTTGCATATGTGTCTTACCTATCAACCTGTCGGTATTTTATACCAATTTAATGTTCATGGTCTTAGGGAACTGAAAGATGGTCTTAGGGAACTGGGCAGCGCTGTTTAGCCCTTGTGGTTTAGCGCTTCTTTTTTTATTATAATAATTAGGGAAACAGAAAGATGGCCTTAGTGAACTGGAAAGAAGGTCTTAGGGAACTGGAAGATGGTCTTAGGGAACTGGAAGATGGTCTTAGGGAACTGGAAAGATGGTTTTAGGGAACTGGAAAGATGATGTTAGGGAACTAGAAGGTGGTACTTGAAATATAGAAGATTTTTTTTAAGAACTGGCTGACTGCCTTAAAGAACTGGAAAAAGTTCTTAGGGAACTGTAAGATTACCCTGAAGAAGTAAAAGGGTAGAAGCTACCAGCACTTGGTACAGAAGTAGAAGGGTTCCACTAACACCTGGTAGAGGAGAAGCAGAAAGGTGTTAGCTGAGTGCAACTAACACTTGGAAGGGGTGAGGTAAAGAGTGTTATCTGAGTGGCACTAATACCTAGTAAAGGAGAACTAGAATGATGTCAGGTGAGAGGCACTAATACCTAGTAAAGGAGAACTAGGATGATGTCAGGTGAGAGGCACTAATACCTAGTAGAGGATAACTAGAATGTTTCCAGGTGAGAGGCCCTAATACCTAGTAGAGGAGAACTAGAATGATGTCAGGTGAGAGGCCCTAATACCTAGTAGAAAAGAACTAGAATGATGCCAGGTGAGAGCCACTAATACCTAGTAGAGGAGAACTAGAATAATGCCAGGTGAGAGGCCCTAATACCTAGTAGAGGAGAACTAGAATGATGTCAGGTGAGAAGCCCTAATACCTAGTAGAGGAGAACTAGAATGATGTCAGGTGAGAGGCCCTAATACCTAGTAAAGGAGAACTAGAATGATGTCAGGTGAGAGGCACTTAGGTGCGGTACACGCCTACCTTAACAACCATCTTAGTCACGCAAGCAAAACACTGTGACTAGGACGTACATGGTATATAACCCTTTAAAAAATAGGGGGGGGGGTTAAGCCGGAAAGAGGGAAAAAAAATAGGGTTTCAGAAAACATTGAATGTATCTATGAAGGCTGGAGGTAATGGCTACTGCAGAGCCACAATAACTATTCAGCCATTTACCACAAAGGAATTTTATACTGCTCTAAAAAGTATTAAACTGTCTAGAAATCTTTGAGGCTTCTAGTAAAGCCAGCTTACATGTCTGTGACGGGCCGGAGGAAGAGAGAGAAATGTAGCCGAGGGAAGACAAGACCAGGGAAACAGCTCAGAGGAAGAGTATACCCAAAATATTTTTTTTTCGTCCTCACCGCATTTGAGCACGAGACAGAACGAGGACACAGGGTAAACGACTTTGTGATTCTCTCTCTCTCTCTGTCTCTCTCTCTCTCTCTCTCTCTCTCTCTCTCTCTCTCTCTCTCTCTCTCTCTCTCTCTCTCTCTCTCTCTCTCTCTCTCTCTCTCTCTCTCTCTCTCTCTCTCTCTCTCTCTCTCTCTCTCTCTCTCTCTCTCTCTCTCTCTCTCTCTCTCTCTTTCTCTCTCTCTATCTATCTATCTATCTCTATTTCATCCCCTCCCTTTATTTTACCTCCTCTCCATTTGACCATTTTGCTCTCTCTTCATCCCTTACTTTCTCTTATACCATCCCTTCCCTACCATTAGTATCTCCCCCTTGAGTATTTCCTTTTTCTTTTCCTCCCGATTCTCCTTCCCCTTTCCTCTTCCCCCCCCCCCCCTGCCTTTTCTCTCAACTCCCCTCTTCTCCTCTTCCATCTTCCTTTTCTCGCCATGACTAAGTCCCTGGAGAGTAGGACACCTCCCTCTTCTTTCGTCTCCCCTCTCTCCTTCCCCCTCCCCTTTCCTCCTTTTCCCTACCCCTTCCCCTCTTCCCCCTGGTGCCCTGGGTGGCACCCTGACTGGCAGAGCCACTCAGGAAATGAAAGAACAAACTTGAGCATAATTTGGTCTCCTGCAGTCACAACTTCTGCGACTTGTTAATTCCTTGAGTTTGCGTCCGTGTACGTGATTGTCTGTGTCCGTGTACGTGATTGTGGCTGTTACCGTGTGTGTGACTGGCTGTGCCTGTGACTTCGTGCAATACAGACCAGTCAAATACAGAGACTACATAGGGAGACAGCAGTAGTGGCGAGGTAAAGTTGATATCATCAGTCCATCAACCTCGATGCAGTGGTCTCTGAGGTGGTCAGTCCCTCAACTCGGAGAAGAGTTCACCTCCATAATTTGGAATAGTTTGAGAACTTAGCTTTATATACTGCCAGAGGCGATTAGATTCTCACCGCCGTAGTGGCTAGCTCACTGTACATCCCATATCCATCCTGGGTACC
>NC_091355.1:1435514-1455514 GCF_038502225.1 Cherax quadricarinatus
AAACCCTATTTTAAGTATTAAAGTAATCCTTATTTTAGGTATTAAAGTAATCCATATTTTAGGTATTAAAGTAATCGCCATTTTAGGTATTAAAGCAATCCCTATTTTAGGGATTAAAATTTTCCCTATTTTAGGTATTAAAGAGTTTTAATCTGTTTACTTGTTATCTTACTGTCCCACTGTAGTCAGCTTTATTATTGACGAGGAAGTGTTAAACCCGAAGGGGGGTTGAGCCTGTGAGGTAGAGCGCAGCTCCGATTCCTCACATCAAGAGCCTCTGGCCTGCTGCTGATTAAATTTTCCAAACCTACCTACCTGGCTGAGGAAACCTGAGGCAGTGGTTTAATGACCACCACTAACTACTGTTAACGGGGAGGGGTGTAACGGCTGCCGTTGCAGCGGTATTTAACGGCAGCCTCCCCTCCCTCGTATCCCCTCCGGCTTTCGTTGCAAGGTACGAGAGTTCGTAAGAAATTAGCAACTTTCTAGGCAGCGTTAAGTCCTGGGGTTCGTAACGGCAAACAGATACTGTTGTTGATGCCAGAGACAAGGTGGTGGTGGGGAGGGCTTGAACAGTGATGGGGGGTCATAAACGGGGATAGGAGAGGGGAAGGGGAAAACGCAAAAGGTGACGAGAGGGGAAAGTAGGAGAAGGCAGGTGGTCGTCTTAGTGTCTACAATATAAGGTGGGTGTTTTGTAGGGGTGTTTAATTACTGTTTGTCCCTCAACCCTTCCCTTACCCCTTCCTCTCATCCACCCCTTCATCTTCCTCCTTCCAATCATCCACCTCCTCATCTTCCTCCTTCTCCTCATCCACCCCCTCACCCTCCTCCTTCCCATCATCCACCCCCTCACCCTCCTACTTCCCCTCATGCAGTCCCTCACCTTCCTCCTTCCCCTCATCCACCCCCTCACTCTCCTCCTCCCCCTCACCCACCTCTCAACTACCCTTCACCCACCCCTAACCTACCTCTCACTCACCCTTCACCCTCCCCTAACCCATCCCTCACTCACCCTTCACTCACCCATAACCTACCTCTCACCTACCCTTCACCCACCCCTAACCCACTTTTCACTCACCCTTCACCCTCCCCTAACCCACTTCTCACTCACCCTTCACCCACCCCTAACCCACTTCTCACCCACTCTCTTCCTCTTCCCCTTAATCCTCACCTTTAACCCAGACTCTCTCCTCTCCCCATCATCCTCCCCTCCTTTCCCCTCTCCTTTACCCTCACTCCCTCACCCTACCTTCCCCTGCCATTCACCCTGCCTTCCCCTGCTATTCATCCTTGAGGTATACTCGAAGTGAAGTTTTTGTCTTTGGGTCTCTAGAGAGAGAGAGAGAGAGAGAGAGAGAGAGAGAGAGAGATAGAGAGAGATATATATAGATATATAGATATATATATATATATATATATATATATATATATATATATATATATAGATATATATATATATATATATATATATATATATATATATATATATATATATATATATATATATATATATATAGAGAGAGAGAGAGAGAGAGAGAGAGAGATAGATAGATAGATAGATAGATAGATAGATAGATAGAGAGATAGATAGAGATATATAGAGATAGATAGAGATAGATAGAGATAGATAGAGATAGATAGAGATAGATAGAGATAGATAGAGATAGATAGAGATAGATAGAGATAGATAGAGATAGATAGAGACAGATAGAGATAGATAGAGATAGATAGAGATAGATAGAGATAGATAGAGACAGATAGAGATAGATAGAGATAGATAGAGATAGATAGAGATAGATAGAGAGAGATAGAGAGAGATAGAGATAGATAGAGACAGATAGAGATAGATAGAGATAGATAGAGATAGATAGAGATAGATAGAGATAGATAGAGAGAGATAGAGAGAGATAGAGAGAGATAGAGACAGATAGAGATAGATAGAGATAGATAGAGATAGATAGAGATAGATAGAGATAGATAGAGATAGATAGAGATAGATAGAGATAGATAGAGACAGATAGAGATAGATAGAGATAGATAGAGATAGATAGAGATAGATAAAGATAGATAGAGAGAGATAGAGAGAGATAGAGAGAGATAGAGAGAGATAGAGAGAGATAGAGAGAGATAGAGAGAGATAGAGAGAGATAGAGAGAGATAGAGAGAGATAGAGAGATAGAGAGAGATAGAGAGAGAGAGAGAGATAGAGAGAGATATAGAGAGATATAGAGAGATAGAGAGAGATAGAGAGATAGAGAGAGATAGAGAGAGATAGAGAGAGATATAGAGAGATATAGAGAGATAGAGAGAGAGATAGATAGACAAGCGACAAGCAGGAAATGATGAAATGAGGTGAATGAGAGACGGGGGGAGGAAGAGATGGAGGTCAAAATGTGGGAGAGAGGTAAGTGAGAGAGAGGGAAGAGAGTGGGGAAAAATAGAGGAGAGAGGAAGAGATGGAGAGGAGAGTGAAGTCTCTCTCTTTTTAAATCCACCAAGAGAAGAGAGAATAATGAGAGAACTTGAGAGACTGAGGACTTAGTATATCTTATATGTGTTAAAAAAGGTATATCCTCCTCTCACGAGGATATATCCTTCTCCCAAGAAGGTATATCCTTCTCTCAAGAAGGTATATCCTTCTCTCAAGAAGGTATATCCTTCTCCCAAGAAGGTATATCCTTCTCCAAAGAAGGTATATCCTTCTCCCAAGAAGGTATATCCTTCTCTCAAGAAGGTATATCCTTCTCCCAAGAAGGTATATCCTTCTCCCAAGAAGGTATATCCTTCTCCCAAGAAGGTATATCCTTCTCCCAAGAAGGTATATCCTTCTCCCAAGAAGGTATATCCTTCTCTCAAGAAGGTATATCCTTCTCTCATGAGGATATATCCTTCTCCCAAGAAGGTATATCCTTCTCTCATGAAGGCATATCCTTCTCTTAAGAAGGTATATCCTTCTCTCATGAGGATATATCCTTCTCCCAAGAAGGTATATTCTTCTCCCAAGAAGGTATATCCTTC
This sequence comes from Cherax quadricarinatus, assembly GCF_038502225.1. NCBI lineage: Eukaryota > Metazoa > Arthropoda > Malacostraca > Decapoda > Parastacidae > Cherax > Cherax quadricarinatus. The sequence goes on from NC_091355.1 coordinate 1,438,536, forward strand.
TCTCAAGAAGATATATCCTTCTCTCAAGAAGGTATATCCTTCTCTCAAGAAGGTATATCCTTCTCTCAAGAAGGTATATCCTTCTCCCAAGAAGGTATATCCTTCTCTCAAGAAGGTATATCCTTCTCTCAAGAAAGTATATTCTTCTCCCAAGAAGGTATATCCTTCTCTCAAGAAGGTATATCCTTCTCCCAAGAAGGTATATCCTTCTCCCAAGAAGGTATATCCTTCTCTCAAGAAGGTATATCCTTCTCCCAGGAAGGTATATCCTTCTCTCAAGAAGGTATATCCTTCTCTCAAGAAGGTATATCCTTCTCTCAAGAAGGTATATCCTTCTCTCAAGAAGGTATATCCTTCTCTCAAGAAAGTATATCCTTCTCTCAAGAAGGTATATCCTTCTCTCAAGAAGGTATATCCTTCTCTCAAGAAGGTATATCCTTCTCTCAAGAAGGTATATCCTTCTCTCAAGAAAGTATATCCTTCTCTCAAAAAGGTAGAATCTTCTCCCAAAAGGATATACATTTCTCCCAAGAGGATATATCCTTCTCCGAAGGAGTTATACCCCCATGTCCAAAGAAGGTATACCTCTTGTCATCAGGGTATATCTCCCAAGAATTATATCTGGGAGCTGAGGAATTTACGGGCAATTCAGAGACCAAAACCCGAAGGTCTTGGTATTATACTTTTGTCCATATATACTTTATTGCCGTTAATATTTATTTTTATTTATCCTCTAATGTACCTTTATTTTCGCTTTTATGTATTTTTATTGTCTCTGCTATGCACCTTTACTGGTCATGGTACGTGTTTTACTGGTCATGGTACGTGTTTTACTGGTCTTGGTACGTGTTTTACTGGTCATGGTACGTGTTTTACTGGTCATGGTACGTGTTTTACTGGTCATGGTACGTGTTTTACTGGTCATGGTGCGTGTTTTACTGGTCATGGTACGTGTTTTACTGGTCATGGTACGTGTTTTACTGGTCATGGTACGTGTTTTACTGGTCATGGTACGTGTTTTACTGGTCATGGTACGTGTTTTACTGGTCATGGTACGTGTTTTACTAGTCATGGTACGTGTTTTACTGGTCATGGTACGTGTTTTACTGGTCATGGTACGTGTTTTACTGGTCATGGTACGTGTTTTACTGGTCATGGTACGTGTTTTACTGGTCATGGTACGTGTTTTACTATTCATGGTACGTGTTTTACTGGTCATGGTACGTGTTTTACTGGTCATGGTACGTGTTTTGCTGGTCATGGTACGTGTTTTACTGGTCATGGTTCGTGTTTTACTGGTCATGGTACGTGTTTTACTGGTCATAGTACGTGTTTTTACTGGTCATGGTACGTGTTTTACTGGTCATGGTACGTGTTTTACTGGTCATGGTACGTGTTTTACTGGTCATGGCACGTGTTTTACTGGTCATGGTACGTGTTTTAATGGTCATGGTACGTGTTTTACTGGTCATAGTACGTGTTTGACTGGTCATGGTACGTGTTTTACTGGTCATGGTACGTGTTTTACTGGTCATGGTACGTGTTCTACTGGTCATGGTACGTGTCTGCACTGGCCGTGGTACGTGTTTTACTGGTCATGGTACGTGTTTTACTGGTCATGGTACGTGTCTGCACTGGCCGTGGTACGTGTTTTACTGGTCATGGTACGTGTTTTACTGGTCATAGTACGTGTTTTTACTGACCATGGTACATGCTTTTATTGTCCATGGTACGTGTTTTTATTGGTCATGGTACGTGTTTTTAGTAGCCATGGTACGTGTTTTTACTGGCCATGGTACGTGCTTTTATTGGCCATGGTACTTGTTTTTACTGGCCATGGTACGTGTTTTTACTGGCCATGGTACGTGCTTTTATTGGCCATGGTACGTGCTTTTATTGGCCATTGAATGTATCTTTGTTGCTCCCCTGAGATCTTTAGGGAATAAACTTACGTAAGGGTGGTACAGTCAGGGTGGTACAGTCAGGGTGGTACAGTCAGGGTGGTACAGTCAGGGTGGTACAGTCAGGGTGGTACAGTCAGGGTGGTACAGTCAGGGTGGTACAGTCAGGGTGGTACAGTCAGGGAGGTACAGTCAGGGTGGTACAGTCAGGGTGGTACAGTAAGGGTGGTACAGTCAGGGTGGTACAGTCAGGGAGGTACAGTCAGGGTGGTACAGTCAGGGTGGTACAGTCAGGGTGGTACAGTCAGGGTGGTACAGTCAGGGTGGTACAGTCAAGATGGCACAGTCAGGGTGGTACAGTCAGGGTGGTACAGTCAGGGTGGTACAGTCAGGGTGGTACAGTCAGGGTGGTACAGTCAAGATGGTACAGTCAGGGTGGTACAGTCAGGGTGGTACAGTCAGGGTGGTACAGTCAGGGTGGTACAGTCAAGATGGTACAGTCAGGGTGGTACACTCAGGGTGGTACAATCAGGGTGGTACAGTCATGGAGGTACAGTCAGGGTGGTACAGTCAGGGTGGTACAGTCAGGGTGATACAGTCAGGGTGGTACAGTCAAGATGGTACAGTCAGGGTGGTACACTCAGGGTGGTACAGTCAAGATGGTACAGTCAGGGTGGTACAGTCAGGGTGGTACAGTCAGGGTGGTACAGTCAGGGTGGTTCAGTCAGGGTGGTACAGTCAGGGTGGTACAGTCAGGGTGGTACAGACAAGATGGTACAGTCAGGGTGGTACAGTCAGGGAGGTACAGTCAGAGTGGTAGAGTCAAGATGGTACAGTCAGGGTGGTACAGTCAGGGAGGTACAGTCAGGGTGGTACAGTCAAGATGGTACAGTCAGGGAGGTACAGTCAGGGTGGTACAGTCAGGGTGGTACAGTCAGGGTGGTACAGTCAGGGTGGTACAGTCAGGGTGGTACAGTCAGGGAGATACAGTCAAGATGGTACAGTCAGGGTGGTACAGTCAGGGTGGTACAGTCAGGGTGGTACAGTCAGGGTGGTTCAGTCAGGGTGGTACAGTCAGGGTGGTACAGTCAGGGTGGTACAGACAAGATGGTACAGTCAGGGTGGTACAGTCAGGGAGGTACAGTCAGAGTGGTAGAGTCAAGATGGTACAGTCAGGGTGGTACAGTCAGGGTGGTACAATCAGGGTGGTACAGTCATGGAGGTACAGTCAGGGTGGTACAGTCAGGGTGGTACAGTCAGGGTGATACAGTCAGGGTGGTACAGTCAAGATGGTACAGTCAGGGTGGTACACTCAGGGTGGTACAGTCAAGATGATACAGTCAGGGTGGTACAGTCAGGGTGGTACAGTCAGGGTGGTACAGTCAGGGAGGTACAGTCAGGGTGGTACAGTCAAGATGGTACAGTCAGGGAGGTACAGTCAGGGTGGTACAGTCAGGGTGGTACAGTCAGGGTGGTACAGTCAGGGTGGTACAGTCAGGGTGGTACAGTCAGGGAGATACAGTCAGTGTGGTACAGTCATGGAGGTACAGTTAGGGTGGTACAGTCAAGATGGTACAGTCAGGGTCGTACAGTCAGGGAGGTACAGTCAGGGTGGTACAGTCATGGTGGTACAGTCAGGGTGGTACAGTCAGGGAGGTACAGTCAGGGTGGTACAGTAGGGGTGGTACAGTCATGGAGATACAGTCAGGGTGGTACAGTCATGGAGGTACAGTCATGGAGGTACAGTTAGGGTGGTACAGTAAAGATGGTACAGTCAGGGTCGTACAGTCAGGGTGGTACAGTCAGGGTGGTACAGTCAGGGTGGTACAGTCAGGGTGGTACAGCCAAGATGGTACAGTCAGGGAGGTACAGTCAGGGTGGTACAGTCAAGGTGGTACTGTCAGGGAGGTACAGTCAGGGTGGTACAGTCAGGGAGATGCAGTCACGGAGGTACAGTCAGGGTGGTACAGTCATGGAGGTACAGTCAGAGTGGTACAGTCAGGGTGGTACAGTCAGGGCGGTACTGTCAGGGTGGTACAGTCAAGATGGTACAGTCAGGGTGGTACAATCAAGGAGGTACAGTCAGGGTGGTACAGTCAAGATGGTACAGTCAGGGAGGTACAGTCAGGTTGGTACAGCCAGGGTGGTACAGTCAGGGTGGTACATTCAGGGTGGTACAGTCATGGAGGTACAGTCAGGGTGGTACAGTCAGGGTGGTGCAGTCAGGGTGGTACAGTCATGAAGGTACAGTCAGGGTGGTACACTCAGGGTGGTACAATCAGGGCGGTACAGTCAGGGTGGTACAGTCAAGATGGTACAGTCAGGGCGGAACAGCCAGGGTGGTATAGTCAGGGTGGTACAGTCAAGATGGTACAGTCAGGGTGGTACAGTCAGGGTGGTGCAGTCAGGGTGGTACAGTCAGGGTGGTACAGTCAGGGTGGTACAGTCAGGGTGGTACAGTCAGGGAGGTACAGTCAGGGTGGTACAGTCAGGGAGGTACAGTCAGGGTGGTACAGTCAGGGTGGTACAGTCAGGGTGGTACAGTCAGGGTGGTACAGTCAGGGTGGTACAGTCATGGTGGTACAGTCAGGGAGGTAAAGTCAGGGTGGTACAGTCAGGGTGGTACAGTCATGGAGGTACAGTCAGGGTGGTACAGTCAGGGTGGTACAGTCAGGGTGGTACAGTCAAGGAGGTACAGTCAGGGTGGTACAGTCAGGGTGGTACAGTCATGGTGGTACAGTCAGGGAGGTACAGTCAGGGTGGTACAGTCAGGGTGGTACAGTCAGGGTGGTACAGTCAGGGAGGTACAGTCAGGGTGGTACAGTCATGGTGGTACAGTCAGGGAGGTACAGTCAGGGTGGTACAGTCATGGTGGTACAGTCAGGGAGGTACAGTCAGGGTGGTACAGTCAGGGTGGTACAGTCAGGGAGGTACAGTCAGGGTGGTACAGTCATGGTGGTACAGTCAGGGTGGTACAGTCAGGGTGGTACAGTCAGGGTGGTACAGTCAGGGTGGTACAGTCAGGGTGGTACAGTCAGGGTGGTACAGTCATGGTGATACAGTCAGGGAGGTACAGTCAGGGTGGTACAGTCAGGGTGGTACAGTCAGGGAGGTACAGTCAGGGTGGTACAGTCAGGGTGGTACAGTCAGGGTGGTACAGTCAGGGTGGTACAGTCAGGGAGGTACATTCAGGGTGGTACAGTCAGGGTGGTACACTCAGGGTGGTACAGTCAGGGTGGTACAGTCAGGTTGGTACAGTCAGGGTGGTACAGTCAGGGTGGTACAGTTAGGGAGGTACAGTCAGGGTGGTACAGTCAGGGTGGTACAGTCAGGGTGGTACAGTCAGGGTGGTACAGTCAGGGTGGTACAGTCAGGGTGGTACAGTCATGGTGGTACAGTCATGGTGGTACAGTTAGGGAGGTACAGTCAGGGTGGTACAGTCAGGGTGGTACAGTCATGGTGGTACAGTTAGGGAGGTACAGTCAGGGTGGTACAGAGTTGTGCAGTGGTGTATGGTAGGTTACTGTCACAGGGTATGCGCTGTGCATGATACAATTAACCGTGGGGTGCGCACTGCTGTCTGTCAATATTTCATAACAACTGTCGCAATATTTCATAACAGGAGACAGAAAAAAACAGTTTCCCATTATAATCCATCATTATTGAGTAAGCTTAATACTTGTGATTAATTTACCATCTTCGGTGGGTGTGCGGCGCTCACCCAGCACACCCTGGGTGGGTGTGCGGCGCTCACCCAGCACACCCTGGGTGGGTGTGCGGCGCTCACCCAGCACACCCAGAATATACGCTTCTGGGGCTCAAGAGCCATAAATGAAATGAGAAGAAATACCTAACACTTTTCCCGTACGCAAAATCCAAGGGCGGATAATCGCACGCAGTAGAGGAGTCTAGATGACGCATACAGTGACGACAGTAAAGAAATGAGTGAAATACTGGAGTCACAATTCGTCTCTGAGTTCAGTGAACCGTTTTCAACTCGACAGATTGACGACCCAAATGAGTCTTCCATGAATGAGATTCTAAATGCAGGTGATACAATTTTCGACGAAGTTCTCTCTCTCCAGCTGACTTTGAAGATGCATTGATAACGTGCTAAAAATATTTAACCAAGACAGCACTCGCTGCAATGGGTTCAGGTCGGAAAAATTAAGATTTGCAAAGGATTTAGGAAAGTATTGGTTTGGTGATGGAGTCGTGGATGAGTGGAACAAACTCCCGGGTAATCTCATTCAAACTACAACACTGTGTAGTTGTAAAAATGGGTTAGACAAATACGAGAGTGGGCATGGGTGGGTGTGAGTTGGACCTGACATGCTTGGGCCAGTAGGCCTGCTTCAGTGTTCCTTCTTTCATACGTTCTTACAGCATGCCCCTGCATCCTGCCCCTGGACCAGACTCTACGAACTTCAGTTTCATCAGTAATTGTAAGTTACCACTGTCTCTGGCCTTGGTGTACTTTGGAGAAGGAGCCTATATATAGGTGTCATCCTACAGTCATTAATAACCACAGGTACTGACCCATCCAACAAGGATGGCAGTCAAGTAATTGTGATCAACTAGAGAGCAATAACACCCTCTTTACTCCTAAGAAAAGACTGCTGATCAGCAGGGCTGTGGTGCACGCGCTTGGATGCTTGTGGCCAGTAGCAACAGCTCTGGGAGCGGGCCGCGGGAGAGGTTACCCTCCCCCTCTAGTATCAGGGTAAGGTTCACGAAATCGTAATGACACTATAACAAACAAACCATACCACGGGTGGGGATAGAACCCGCGGTCAGAGAGGCGCCCATGCTAATATTCCCATGGTGCAAAAATATACCTAGTTGAATGAATCTTATTGTAGCCAGCTGGCTCAGTGGCTCACGCGTCCGTCTGGAGTTTCATGACTCTCTCACCGCTGGTTCTAGCCCCACCCGTGGTATGGTTTATCGAGGTAATGTAAATGTAAGGTATCTTTATTGTCCCTGGTATCTTAATTGTTTTTGGTATCTTTATTTCTCCTGGTATCTTTAGTGCCTCTGAAATGTATCTTTTAACTTAGGCCCCTCCTTTGACTGGCAGCCCTTAAGAAATAGTGAAAATCTCCTAGGTAATTACCTGTCCTCTCTCTCTCTCTCTCTCTCTCTCTCTCTCTCTCTCTCTCTCTCTCTCTCTCTCTCTCTCTCTCTCTCTCTCTCTCTCTCTCTCTCTCTCTCTCTCTCTCTCTCTCTCTAAGAAATACTGTACATAAATCCTATAGTGTGCAAATCCTATGCTATGTAAATCCTATAGTGTGTTTAGGGATTTATTTGGCCATGACTAACCCATAACCAGTATTCCAATTCCATAAAAATCTCCATATCACTACTTGGGACCTACAAAACACCCTGGTATCCATGAAACGTCTACAAAATCCTCTGGTATCCCTGGAAACATTTACAAAACACCCAGGTATTCCCTGGAACGTCAACGAAACACCCAGGTATCCCCTGAAACGTCTACGAAACACCCAGGTATCCCGTGAAACGTCTACAAAACACTCAGGTATCCCCTAAAACGTCTACAAAACACACTGGTATCCCCTGAAACGTTACAAAACACCCAGGTATTCCCTGAAATGTCTACTAAATGCCCAGATATCCCTAGAAAAGTCTATAAAACAAGCAGATATCCCCTAAAGGGTCTGTAAAATACTTAAACATCCCCCGAAAATTCTACTAAATACCCATATATCCCCTGAATAGTCTACAAAACCTGCAGATGTCCCCTGGAAAGTCTACAAAACACCCAGAAATCCCATGGAAAGTCTACAAAACACCCAGAAATCTCATGAAAAGTCTACAAAACACCCAGAAATCCCCTGGAAAGTCTACAAAACACCCAGATATCCCCTGGAAAGTCTACAAAACACCCAGAAATCCCCTGGAAAGTCTACAAAACACCCAGATATCCCCTGGAAAGTCTACGAAACACCCAGAAATCCCCTGGAAAGTCTACAAAACACCCAGATATCCTCTGGAAAGTCTACAAAACACCCAGATATCCTCTGGAAAGTCTACAAAACACCCAGATATCCCCTGGAAAGTCTACAAAACACCCAGATATCCCCTGGAAAGTCTACAAAACACCCAGAAATCCCCTGGAAAGTCTACAAAACACCCAGATATCCCCTGGAAAGTCTACGAAACACCCAGAAATCCCCTGGAAAGTCTACAAAACACCCAGAAATCCCCTGGAAAGTCTACAAAACACCCAGATATCCCCTGGAAAGTCTACGAAACACCCAGAAATCCCATGGAAAGTCTACAAAACACCCAGATATCCTCTGGAAAGTCTACAAAACACCCAGATATCCTCTGGAAAGTCTACAAAACACCCAGATATCCTCTGGAAAGTCTACAAAACACCCAGAAATCCCCTGGAAAGTCTACAAAACACCCAGATATCCTCTGGAAAGTCTACAAAACACCCAGATATCCTCTGGAAAGTCTACAAAACACCCAGATATCCTCTGGAAAGTCTACAAAACACCCAGATATCCTCTGGAAAGTCTACAAAACACCCAGAAATCCCCTGGAAAGTCTACAAAACACCCAGATATCCTCTGGAAAGTCTACAAAACACCCAGATATCCTCTGGAAAGTCTACAAAACACCCAGATATCCTCTGGAAAGTCTACAAAACAGCCTTCAAGACCATGGCAGCAGTTAACTAACTTTCACCAGCTTGCTTCTCCAACTCGCCCAAATTTCTTTCACAGCAAATAATTTTCTCGGATATTTTTCAGGATCCATTATAATAAAACTCAATAATTTCTTGGTTTAGGAAATAAACCCCAAGAATTCTGGTATGGTGATAAATTGTCCTTAAACCACTGGAATAGTGTAGATATGAACTTAAACCACTGGAATAAAGTAGATATAAACTTAAACCACTGGAATAGTGTAGATATAAACTTAAACCACTGGAATAGTGTAGATATAAACTTAAACCACTGGAATAGTGTAGATATGAACTTAAACCACTGGAATAGTGTAGATATAAACTTAAACCAGTGGAACAGTGGGGAAATAACCTAAAACCACGGGAATAATGGGAAAGTAAAAACTACTGGTTTAGGTTAGAAATAAGCCTAAAACTACTTGGTTTAGAGGCGAAATAAACCTTAAACCACTAGGTTTAGGTGAGAAATAATCTCCTCGCTGGAGTTGGTTTTGTGGATAGTTGTTAATTACTTGACAAGTTGTTATAATTGTCTGGACTCTTGTGATCCCAAGCTTGCTTAAGCTTGACCTCAAGCTTGACTTCAAGCTTTAACTAAAGTTTGACCTCAAGCTTCACCTAAACCTTGACCTCAAGCTTGACTTCAAGCTTTAACTAAAGTTTGACCTCAAGCTTCACCTAAACCTTGACCTCAAGCTTGACTTCAAGCTTTAACTAAAGTTTGACCTCAAGCTTCACCTAAACCTTGACCTCAAGCTTGACCTCAAGACTCGAGTGACCTGAAGATTGACCCGAAGTCTTGGGTGACATGAAAACTTAAGTTAACCTAAAGGGATAAGAGGTTTAACGTGAGTAAGGGGTTTAACGTGAGTAAGGGGTTTAACGGGAGAGAGTAATGGTTTTAACAGGCACTGTTGCAAGGGGAACGGCAATACCGTTAACGGGTTTCACCCTTCCGTTTTATGATCCATATTGTGGTGAGAGAGAATGACTGTCGTTATCAGACGGTTAAGGCAGAGGATAGTAGAGCAGAAGGCTCTCTCCCCAACCTTCACTCCCTCATACCACTGCCGGCATGACAATAAAACATACGGTATTCCCATAATGGTTTCTCATATACTACTAGTAGTAGTACTACTACTGCCACTAGTACTACTACTAGTAGTAGTACTACTATTACCGCCACTAGTACTACTACTAGTAGAAGTACTAATACTACTAGTACTGCTACTAGTTGTAATACTATTACTACTGCTACTGTTACTACTAGTACTACTACTACTAGTATTACTACTATTCTAGAATCTCTACTTACTACTGACATACTACATAGTAAATACTCTACTACTACTTTATCTCCTTCTACTACTCTCTATCTCATCTCTTCTTCTCTCTCTCTCTCTCTCTCTCTCTCGTGCGTGTGCGGTGTCTGCGGTTTCTCACGCATAATGCGTAATCTCCAGGGTATCCCATTCTCTTCGTTGGTGCCTCGTTAATACCGTTGAAACAAACATTCCAACGAGTATAGTGCTCGTTAAGAGCACTCTGGTAGTAACGTAGGTGGTGAGATGGGCGCTGGTGAGGGGGGGTAGTAGTAGTGGTGTAGTGGTGGTAGTGGTAGTGGTGTTGTGGTGGTAGTAGTAATGGTGTAGTGGTGGTAGTGGTAGTGGTGTAGTGGTGGTAGTGGTAGTGGTGTAGTGGTGGTAGTGGTAATGGTGTAGCGGTGGTAGTGGTAGTGTAGTGGTGGTAGTGGTAGTGGTGTAGTGGTGGTAGTAGTAATGGTGTAGTGGTGGTAGTGGTAGTGGTGTAGTGGTGGTAGTGGTAGTGGTGTTGTGGTGGTAGTCGTAGTGGTGTGTAGTGGTAGTGGTGTGGTGGTGGTAGTGGTGTGCAGGTGGTAGTGGTGAGTGGAGTGTAGTGGTGGTAGTGGTAGTGGTGTAGTGGTGGTAGTGGTAGTGGTGTAGTGGTGGTAGTGGTAGTGGTGTAGTGGTGGTAGTGGTAGTGGTGTAGTGGTGGTAGTGGTAGTGGTGTAGTGGTGGTAGTGGTAGTGGTGTTGTGGTGGTAGTAGTAATGGTGTAGTGGTGGTAGTGGTAGTGGTGTAGTGGTGGTAATGGTGTAGCGGTGGTAGTGGTAGTGTAGTGGTGGTAGTGGTAGTGGTGTTGTGGTGGTAGTAGTAATGGTGTAGCGGTGGTAGTCGTGTTAATAGCAGCACCAGCAGGAGCACCACCCCCAGTACCACTACCACCACTACCACCACTACCATCACCATTACCACCACCACTACCACAAACACCACCACCACTACCACACCACCACCATTACCGCAACCACCACCACCACCATCACCACCACCACTACCACCACCACCACAACCACCACCACCCCCACAACCACCACCACTACCACACCACCATCATCACCACCACTACCACCACCACCACCACCACCACTACCACCACACCACCCCCACCACCACCACCACCACCACCACCACCACCACCCCCAGTAGCAATTATCGTAATCTCAGTAGAAACCTCACTAACATGCACACGGAGATCATCAGAATTAAATAACAACAATAAAACAATAAACATGAAAAAAAGAGAAAAAAAAAGAATAAAAACGGACAAGAAGCGAAGATAACATTACGAACTACAAATAATGCGTAACCAGATATAACGCGCATTCCGCCTCACAGTTGACGCACGCGCATCTCTCACACGATTCGATACGCATTAGCGGTGAAGAATCACAGGCGAGCGAGGGGTAATATCCAGGACGCATTAGTCACAAAAGATGAGGGGGTAATAGCCGGGAATATTGGTCACAAACACGCCAACAATGGATTCCAACCACACCTATACAACCAGACAACACGCCATGCAATGCTAGTCACCACTGTCCCACTGGATAAATGGTCCAACCACACCTATACAACCAGACAACACGCCATGCAATGCTAGTCACCACTGTCCCACTGGATAAATGGTCAGATGGAGAGTTAACAAACAGAGAGCAGTAGTAGAGTGAAGTCGGAGGCGGAAGCTCAAAGTTCTGTTACCACGGTTCTAAGTTCTCTTGGTTATAGGTTCCATTAGTTCTAAGTTCCGTTAGTTCTAAGATCCGTTACTTTTAAGTTCTGTTATTTCTAAGATCTGTTATTTCTAAATTCCATTAGTCTTATGTTCTGTTGGTTCTAAGTTCCGTTAGTTCTAAGCTCCGTTAGTTCTAAGATCTGTTAGTTCTAAGTTCTGTTATTTCTAAATTCTGTTAGTTTTATGTTCCGTTGGTTCTAAGTTCCGTTACTTCTAAGTTCCGTTACTTCTAAATTCCGTTAGTTCTAAGATCTGTTAGTTCTAAGTTCTGTTATTCCTAAATTCTGTTAGTTTTATGTTCTGTTGGTTGTAAGTTCCGTTACTTCTAAGTTCTGTTACTTCTAAGTTCTGTTAGTTCTAAGTTCTGTTAGTTATAAGTTCTGTTACTTCTAAGTTCTGTTAGTTCTAAGTTCTGTTAGTTCTAAGTTCTGTTACTTCTAAGTTCCGTTACTTCTAAGTTCTGTTAGTTCTAAGTTCTCTTGGTTCTAAGTTCTGTTACACAACTAAAATTATGTAAATTATACAAAATATATAATGAAAACAGAACTAAATGTTCAAGGTTAAGAACCTGTCTACTACACGAGGGTCATTATGTCTGCATATCACCTGTCTACTACACGAGGGTCATTATGACTGCATATCACCTGTCTACTACACGAGGGTCATTATGACTGCATATCACCTGTCTACTACACGAGGGTCATTATGTCTGCATATCACCTGTCTACTACACGAGGGTCATTATGTCTGCATATCACCTGTCTACTACACGAGGGTCATTATGACTGCATATCACCTGTCTACTACATGAGGGTCATTATGACTGCATATCACCTGTCTACTACACGAGGGTCATTATGTCTGCATATCACCTGTCTACTACACGAGGGTCATTATGACTGCATATCACCTGTCTACTACACGAGGGTCATTATGTCTGCATATCACCTGTCTACTACACGAGGGTCATTATGTCTGCATATCACCTGTCTACTACACGAGGGTCATTATGTCTGCATATCACCTGTCTACTACACGAGGATCATTATGTCTGCATATCACCTGTCTACTACACGAGGATCATTATGTCTGCATATCACCTGTCTACTACACGAGGGTCATTATGGCTGCATATCACCTGTCTACTACACGAGGGTCATTATGTCTGCATATCACCTGTCTACTACACGAGGGTCATTATGACTGCATATCACCTGTCTACTACACGAGGGTCATTATGACTGCATATCACCTGTCTACTACACGAGGGTCATTATGACTGCATATCACCTGTCTACTACACGAGGGTCATTATGACTGCATATCACCTGTCTACTACACGAGGGTCATTATGTCTGCATATCACCTGTCTACTACACGAGGGTCATTATGTCTGCATATCACCTGTCTACTACACGAGGGTCATTATGACTGCATATCACCTGTCTACTACACGAGGGTCATTATGACTGCATATCACCTGTCTACTACACGAGGGTCATTATGGCTGCATATCACCTGTCTACTACACGAGGGTCATTATGACTGCATATCACCTGTCTACTACACGAGGGTCATTGTGACTGCATATCACCTGTCTACTACACGAGGGTCATTATGACTGCATATCACCTGTCTACTACACGAGGGTCATTATGACTGCATATCACCTGTCTACTACACGAGGGTCATTATGACTGCATATCACCTGTCTACTACACGAGGGTCATTATGACTGCATATCACCTGTCTACTACACGAGGGTCATTATGACTGCATATCACCTGTCTACTACACGAGGGTCATTATGACTGCATATCACCTGTCTACTACACGAGGGTCATTATGACTGCATATCACCTGTCTACTACACGAGGTTCATTATGACTGCATATCACCTGTCTACTACACGAGGGTCATTATGTCTGCATATCACCTGTCTACTACACGAGGGTCATTATGTCTGCATATCACCTGTCTACTACACGAGGGTCATTATGTCTGCATATCACCTGTCTACTACACGAGGGTCATTATGACTGCATATCACCTGTCTACTACACGAGGGTCATTATGACTGCATATCACCTGTCTACTACACGAGGGTCATTATGACTGCATATCACCTGTCTACTACACGAGGGTCATTATGACTGCATATCACCTGTCTACTACACGAGGGTCATTATGTCTTCATATCACCTGTCTACTACACGAGGGTCATTATGACTGCATATCACCTGTCTACTACACGAGGGTCATTATGACTGCATATCACCTGTCTACTTTACGAGGGTCATTAAGATTGCGTGTCACCTGTCTACTACACGAGGGTCATTAAGACTGCGTGTCACCTGTTCACCACCAGTCAAGATTACTGTATTTAAGGATATATATATATATATATATATATATATATATATATATATATATATATATATATATATATATATATATATATATATATTTATTTTTTTTATTATCACACCGGCCGATTCCCACCAAGGCAGGGTGGCCCGAAAAAGAAAAACTTTCACCATCATTCACTCCATCACTGTCTTGCCAGAAGGGTGCTTTACACTACAGTTTTTAAACTGCAACATTAACACCCCTCCTTCAGAGTGCAGGCACTGTACTTCCCATCTCCAGGACTCAAGTCCGGCCTGCCGGTTTCCCTGAATCCCTTCATAAATGTTACTTTGCTCACACTCCAACAGCACGTCAAGTATTAAAAACCATTTGTCTCCATTCACTCCTATCAAACACGCTCACGCATGCCTGCTGGAAGTCCAAGCCCCTCGCACACAAAACCTCCTTTACCCCCTCCCTCCAACCCTTCCTAGGCCGACCCCTACCCCGCCTTCCTTCCACTACAGACTGATACACTCTTGAAGTCATTCTGTTTCGCTCCATTCTCTCTACATGTCCGAACCACCTCAACAACCCTTCCTCAGCCCTCTGGACAACAGTTTTGGTAATCCCGCACCTCCTCCTAACTTCCAAACTACGAATTCTCTGCATTATATTCACACCACACATTGCCCTCAGACATGACATCTCCACTGCCTCCAGCCTTCTCCTCGCTGCAACATTCATCACCCACGCTTCACACCCATATAAGAGCGTTGGTAAAACTATACTCTCATACATTCCCCTCTTTGCCTCCAAGGACAAAGTTCTTTGTTTCCACAGACTCCTAAGTGCACCACTCACTCTTTTTCCCTCATCAATTCTATGATTCACCTCATCTTTCATAGACCCATCCGCTGACACGTCCACTCCCAAATATCTGAATACGTTCACCTCCTCCATACTCTCTCCCTCCAATCTGATATTCAATCTTTCATCACCTAATCTTTTTGTTATCCTCATAACCTTACTCTTTCCTGTATTCACCTTTAATTTTCTTCTTTTGCACACCCTACCAAATTCATCCACCAATCTCTGCAACTTCTCTTCAGAATCTCCCAAGAGCACAGTGTCATCAGCAAAGAGCAGCTGTGACAACTCCCACTTTGTGTGTGATTCTTTATCTTTTAACTCCACGCCTCTTGCCAAAACCCTCGCATTTACTTCTCTTACAACCCCATCTATAAATATATTAAACAACCACGGTGACATCACACATCCTTGTCTAAGGCCTACTTTTACTGGGAAAAAATTTCCCTCTTTCCTACATACTCTAACTTGAGCCTCACTATCCTCGTAAAAACTCTTCACTGCTTTCAGTAACCTACCTCCTACACCATACACTTGCAACATCTGCCACATTGCCCCCCTATCCACCCTGTCATACGCCTTTTCCAAATCCATAAATGCCACAAAGACCTCTTTAGCCTTATCTAAATACTGTTCACTTATATGTTTCACTGTAAACACCTGGTCCACACACCCCCTACCTTTCCTAAAGCCTCCTTGTTCATCTGCTATCCTATTCTCCGTCTTACTCTTAATTCTTTCAATTATAACTCTACCATACACTTTACCAGGTACACTCAACAGACTTATCCCCCTATAATTTTTGCACTCTCTTTTATCCCCTTTGCCTTTATACAAAGGAACTATGCATGCTCTCTGCCAATCCCTAGGTACCTTACCCTCTTCCATACATTTATTAAATAATTGCACCAACCACTCCAAAACTATATCCCCACCTGCTTTTAACATTTCTATCTTTATCCCATCAATCCCGGCTGCCTTACCCCCTTTCATTTTACCTACTGCCTCACGAACTTCCCCCACACTCACAACTGGCTCTTCCTCACTCCTACAAGATGTTATTCCTCCTTGCCCTATACACGAAATCACAGCTTCCCTATCTTCATCAACATTTAACAATTCCTCAAAATATTCCTTCCATCTTCCCAATACCTCTAACTCTCCATTTAATAACTCTCCTCTCCTATTTTTAACTGACAAATCCATTTGTTCTCTAGGCTTTCTTAACTTGTTAATCTCACTCCAAAACTTTTTCTTATTTTCAACAAAATTTGTTGATAACATCTCACCCACTCTCTCATTTGCTCTCTTTTTACATTGCTTCACCACTCTCTTAACTTCTCTCTTTTTCTCCATATACTCTTCCCTCCTTGCATCACTTCTACTTTGTAAAAACTTCTCATATGCTAACTTTTTCTCCCTTACTACTCTCTTTACATCATCATTCCACCAATCGCTCCTCTTCCCTCCTGCACCCACTTTCCTGTAACCACAAACTTCTGCTGAACACTCTAACACTACATTTTTAAACCTACCCCATACCTCTTCGACCCCATTGCCTATGCTCTCATTAGCCCATCTATCCTCCAATAGCTGTTTATATCTTACCCTAACTGCCTCCTCTTTTAGTTTATAAACCTTCACCTCTCTCTTCCCTGATGCTTCTATTCTCCTTGTATCCCATCTACCTTTTACTCTCAGTATAGCTACAACTAGAAAGTGATCTGATATATCTGTGGCCCCTCTATAAACATGTACATCCTGAAGTCTACTCAACAGTCTTTTATCTACCAATACATAATCCAACAAACTACTGTCATTTCGCCCTACATCATATCGTGTATACTTATTTATCCTCTTTTTCTTAAAATATGTATTACCTATAACTAAACCCCTTTCTATACAAAGTTCAATCAAAGGGCTCCCATTATCATTTACACCTGGCACCCCAAACTTACCTACCACACCCTCTCTAAAAGTTTCTCCTACTTTAGCATTCAAGTCCCCTACCACAATTACTCTCTCACTTGGTTCAAAGGCTCCTAT
>NC_091355.1:1460514-1488014 GCF_038502225.1 Cherax quadricarinatus
AGTAAAGGAGTAGGCGAGCGCCATAGAAACGATAAGAAAATACGAATGGAGAGGGAAATGGAGGTAACGATGAGAGAGAGAGTACGTGAGAGAGGCCGATAAAACAAGACTTCTGGCATCTTTGTTGGCGGAAGGTTTTGCACTCTGTTGTTTATTCCCACTGATAAAGTCTGCCGTGCAGGAGAAACGTTTCGTCAGTATTATACGATGCAAGAATTTACTGCCATAAACTGTGGTTATCAGTCCTGAGTCACACCTTGTGGCAGAAAAGTGCTCGAAATGTCAACAAGAAGTCTGACTGGTCCTGAACAAGGTGGTCAAAACGTCAACAAGAAGGTTGACTGAATCAGAAGGTGTTCTGTTCCAGTCAGGACTCCATCATTCCATTCCTCTCCTCCAACACTCCACCTCCATTGAATACTCACCCACCCCCCATCTTCCAAAAAAAACTACTCCAGAGTTTGGAATATTAGGTCTGGATAGTAATTTACTGTAGACTTATTTCCATTTTTTTCTCTCTTGAAGAGAGGTGGTCTGATTCTCAAGCCTCCTGTCTCTCCCTCCTCAACTTGGGCGAGCTTTCTCTCTCTCTCTCTCTCTTTCTGTCTGTGTCTGTCTGTCTGTCTGTCTGTCTCTCTCTCTCTCTCTCTCTCTCTCTCTCTCTCTCTCTCTTTCTCTCTCTCTCTCTCTCTTTCTCATAATTAAGAGCATGTAGGCCTACAAGATGCTTGCAGCCTAAGCTTGGTTGATCAGACGGTCAGCAGGAAGGCCTGGCTCTCGGTCATGCCACTTGTGTGGCACTCTGGGTGACTGTCACTTGGTGGCGTTGGGTCACCTACCACCAGGCCTGGTGTGGCACTGTGGTGCCACACCAGGCCTGGACGTAAGATATTCTTATTCAATCGCAATAAAATACCTTTCATTCTGCCCCAATTTAAATATGAACGGACTCTCGATAAGTGTGTGTGTGTGTGTGTGTGTGTGTGTGTGTGTGTGTGTGTGTGTGTGTGTGTGTGTGTGTGTGTGTGTGTGTGTGTGTGTGTGTGTGTGTGTGTGTGTGTACTCACTTATTTGTGGTTGCAGGAGTCGATTCACAGCTCCTGGCTCCGCCTCTTCGCTGGTCACTACTAGGCCCACTCTCTCCCTGCTCCGTGAGCTTTATCATACCTCTTCATGAAGCTATGTATGGATTCTGCCTCCACCACACACTGTGTGTGTATGTGTGTGTGTGTGTACACATACATGTATACAAATGCACACGTACACGTACCGAAATATCTGTTTATTATTATTATTATTATTATTATTATTATTATTATTATTATTATTATTATTATTATTATTATTATTATTATTATTATTATTATTATTATTATAACCCCCTTCAGCCTCTCTCTTTCATTCCCCTAAGCTTCCACTCCTTCATACCTCCGCTCCTCCCCCTTTCTCCTCCTCCATTCCTCATTCCACATATACCTCCTCCCCCATCCCCTCCCCTTGCTGCCACTCCCCCCTCTCCCCCCTTCCCCCACCAGTCTTACCACAAACACATTAGAATCAGAGGTAATTGCGTCTCTCAGAGTAATTAAGGTATAATTAGTCGACACAGCTGTTGTGGTGTGCAGCTGCCTAGCAGAAAGTGCTAGTGGAATGAGTGTCAGAGTTTATTATGTCTCTAGTGACATGCTAGCTAGAGCAGGAGAAGACTCACCTAGGCTAGCTAGAGCAGCAGATGACTTACCTAGGCTAGCTAGAGCAGGAGATGACTCACTTAGGCTAGCTAGAGCAGGAGATGACTCAGCTAGGCTAGCTAGAGCAGGAGATGACTCACCTAGGCTAGCTAGAGCAGGAGATGACTCACCTAGGCTAGCTAGAGCAGGAGATGACTCACCTAGGCTAGCTAGAGCAGGAGATGACTCACTTAGGCTAGCTAGATCAGGAGATGACTCACCTAGGCTAGCTAGAGCAGGAGATGACTCACCTAGGCTAGCTAGAGCAGGAGATGACTCACCTAGGCTAGCTAGAGCAGGAGATGACTCACCTGGGCTAGCTAGAGCAGGAGATGACTCACCTAGGCTAGCTAGAGCAGGAGATGACTCACCTAGGCTAGCTAGAGCAGGAGATGACTCACCTAGGCTAGCTAGAGCAGGAGATGACTCACCTAGGCTAGCTAGAGCAGGAGATGACTCACCTAGGCTAGCTAGAGCAGGAGATGACTCACCTAGGCTAGCTAGAGCAGGAGATGACTCACCTAGGCTAGCTAGAGCAGGAGATGACTCACCTAGGCTAGCTAGAGCAGCAGATGACTCACCTAGGCTAGCTAGAGCAGCAGATGACTCACCTAGGCTAGCTAGAGCAGCAGATGTGACACCTAGACTAGCTAGAGAAGGAGAAGACTCACCTAGGCTAGCTAGAGCAGATGTTTGAAGTTCAACCTTCCTACTGCTACTGCTGCTGCTGCTGTCGTTACTGCTATTGTTACTGCTGATGTCATTGTTGCCGCTGGAGTTGCTGTTTCTGCTGTTACTGTTGCTGCTACTGCTGTTACTGTTGTTGCTGCTGTTGCTGTTGCTGCTGCTACTGCTGCTACTGCTGCTGCTGCTGCTGTTGCAGCTGATGCTGCTACTGCTGTTACTGCCGTTGCTGCTGTTGCTACTCTTGTTACTGTTGTTGTTGCTGTTACTGCTGTTGCTACTGCTGTTACTGTTGTTGCTGCTGTTGCTGTTGCTGCTGCTACTGCTGCTGCTGCTGCTGTTGCAGCTGATGCTGCTACTGCTGTTACTGCCGTTGCTGCTGTTGCTACTCTTGTTACTGTTGTTGTTGCTGTTACTGCTGTTGCTACTGCTGTTACTGTTATTGCTGCTGCTGCTGCTGTTGATGCTGTTACTGCTGTTGCTGTCGCAGCTGGTATTGCTACTGCTATTACTGCTGTTGCTGCTGTTACTGCTGTTGCTACTGCTGTTACTGCTGTTACTGCTGTTACTGCTGTTACTGCTGTTACTGCTGTTGCTACTGCTGTTACTGCTGTTGCTACTGCTGTTACTGCTGTTGCTACTGCTGTTACTGCTGTTGCTGCTGTTACTGCTGTTGCTACTGCTGTTACTGCTGTTACTGCTGTTACTGCTGTTACTGCTGTTACTGCTGTTACTGCTGTTACTGCTGTTGCTACTGCTGTTACTGCTGTTGCTACTGCTGTTACTGCTGTTGCTACTGCTGTTACTGCTGTTACTGCTGTTACTGCTGTTACTGCTGTCACTGCTGTTACTGCTGTTACTGCTGTCACTGCTGTCACTGCTGTTACTGCTGTTACTGCTGTTACTGCTGTTACTGCTGTTACTGCTGTCACTGCTGTTACTGCTGTTACTGCTGTTACTGCTGTTACTGCTGTTACTGCTGTCACTGCTGTTACTGCTGTTACTGCTGTTACTGCTGTTACTGCTGTTACTGCTGTTACTGCTGTCACTGCTGTTACTGCTGTTACTGCTGTTACTGCTGTTACTGCTGTTACTGCTGTCACTGCTGTTACTGCTGTTACTGCTGTTACTGCTGTTACTGCTGTTACTGCTGTCACTGCTGTTACTGCTGTTACTGCTGTCACTGCTGTTACTGCTGTTACTGCTGTCACTGCTGTTACTGCTGTTACTGCTGTCACTGCTGTCACTGCTGTTACTGCTGTTACTGCTGTTACTGCTGTTACTGCTGTCACTGCTGTTACTGCTGTTACTGCTGTCACTGCTGTTACTGCTGTTACTGCTGTTACTGCTGTTACTGCTGTTACTGCTGTTACTGCTGTCACTGCTGTTACTGCTGTTACTGCTGTCACTGCTGTCACTGCTGTTACTGCTGTTACTGCTGTTACTGCTGTTACTGCTGTTACTGCTGTCACTGCTGTTACTGCTGTTACTGCTGTTACTGCTGTTACTGCTGTTACTGCTGTTACTGCTGTTACTGCTGTTGCTACTGCTGTTACTGCTGTTGCTACTGCTGTTACTGCTGTTGCTACTGCTGTTACTGCTGTTACTGCTGTTACTGCTGTTACTGCTGTTACTGCTGTCACTGCTGTTACTGCTGTTACTGCTGTCACTGCTGTCACTGCTGTTACTGTTGTTACTGCGTTTACTGCTGTTACTGCTGTTACTGCTGTCACTGCTGTTACTGCTGTTGCTACTGCTGTTACTGCTGTTGCTGCTGTTACTGCTGTTGCTACTGCTGTTACTGCTGTTACTGCTGTTACTGCTGTTACTGCTGTCACTGCTGTTACTGCTGTTACTGCTGTTACTGCTGTCACTGCTGTTACTGCTGTTACTGCTGTTACTGCTGTCACTGCTGCCTCTGGGGAGGGATAGAAGAAAGATGGGAGGGAAGACAGAGAATGGGAAGAAAATATACGAAGATAAAGAAATGAGGAGTAACAAGAAGAATGAAGAGGAATTGAGGAAGAGGAAGAAAAGGAAGAGGAAGAAGAGGAAGACAGACAAGAAAAGCTCAATACGAATGAAGGAGGAGGTCGTGAAGGTCGTTTAGAAGAATATTTACTTTTGTGTGTGAAAGAACGACCATTATCAGGAGGAGGAGGAAGAAGAAGAGGAAAAGGAGGAAGAGGAGGAAGAAGAGGAAAAGGAGGAAGAGGAGGAAGAAGAGGAAGAGAAAGAGAAGGAGGAGGTAGAGGAGGGGGAAGAGAAGGAGGAAGAGGAAGAGGAGGAACAAGAGGAAGAGAAAGAGAAGGAGGAGGAAGAGTAGGAGGAAGAGAAGGAGGAGGAAGAGGAAGAGGAGGAAGAGGAGGAGGAGGAAGATAAAGAGGAGTAAGAGGAAGAGGAGAAGGAGCAGGAGCAAGAGAGGAATATATACACAGCATATACATAGAAATGCATGCATCTCAGTTTAAATAAAAAGAGATATACTTCCAGGCGTATACACTCAAGTATACACATCTCGAGGTGTATACCTACATACATTTCTTAGAAAATTCATAGAAATACATAAACACAGTGTATATATCCACAGATATACACATCTCGAGGTGTATATGTCTGTATTAAGAAAGTCACAGAGAAGAAAGAACCGAAATTGGGCCGTCACTTTCTATTGTTGCCTTCGACTAGCTCTCACTTCTTGGTAACTACTACTATTACTACTATTGCTATTACTAGTACTACTATTACTATTACTACTACTACTGTTACTACTACTGTTACTGCTAGTACAACTGCTACATTTGCAGCTAATGTACAACTAACGAGATATTGACAGCTGTGACCTCACCGGAGGTCACCCTGGGTTACCGGGGGTCACAGGAGGTCACCGGAGGTCACCCTGGGTCACCGGGGGTCACCGGGGGTCATCGGGGGTCACCAGAGGTCAACGTGGGTCATCGAAGGTCACCGAAAAACAGTGAATATCGGAATGTTAGGTCAACATTGACTTTACTGGAAGAATTGCGACTCGTTTTGCCGATTGCAAACACGACATATGTTCAACAAGCGAGTGTCTTTATGCGAGACACATTTCGCCCACCCTGGTGGGCGAAATGTGTCTCCAATGAAGATACATATTGCATATGTATTTTAGTCACCTCTGATGTAACCCTACTGCCTCCCAGATCATCTCTCCGCCTCTCTCCTACACACACACACACACACACACACACACACACACACACACACACACACACACACACAGAGTTGTCAGGAAGTGGAATAATCTGGAGAGTGAAGTAGTGGAAGCAAAATCCATACATAGCTTTAAGAAGAGGTATGATAAAGCTCATGGAGCAGGGAGAGAGTGAATTAGTATCTACCAGTGAAGAGGCGGGGCCAGGAGCTATGAATCGACCCCTGCAACCACATATAGGTGAGTACACAAACCACCATTTCATTTCTACTGGTCAATATCACTTATAACACCATTGTTACAGTGGAGGACACCATTGCTGTAACACTGTACTCTTGTTGAGAGAGAGAGAGAGAGAGAGAGAGAGAGTTGATCTTCGTTATTATTGAATACAAGATCTGCCTCCTATCTATTTTATCTATCCCTGAGCCCTTGGCAGTACTTGTGGCTGTATTTGCGACAGTACCTACGACAGTACTTGTGCCAATACTTGTGGCAGCCCCTGTGGTAGTACTTTTGGCAGTACCTGTGTTAGTACCTGTGGTAGTACCTGTGGCAGTACTTGTGGCAGTACCTGTGGCAGTACTTGCGGCAGTATTTGTGGCAGTACCTGTGGCAGTACCTGTGGAAGTACTTGCGGCAGTATTTGTGGCAGTACCTGGGGCAGTACCTGTGGTAGCACTTGCGGTAATGCTTGTGGTAGTACTCGCTGCAGTACCTGTGGCAGTATTTGTGGCAGTACCTGTGGCAGTACCTGTGGAAGTACTTGCGGCAGTATTTGTGGCAGTACCTGGGGCAGTACCTGTGGTAGCACTTGCGGTAATGCTTGTGGTAGTACTCGCTGCAGTACCTGTGGCAGTATTTGTGGCAGTACCTATGGTAGTACGTGTGGCAGTACCTGCGCACTTCCTGCGACAGTACCTGCGCACTTCCTGCGACAGTACCTGCGCACTTTCTCAGTGAGAGTGCTACATGACTACAACAAGGGGTGGGAGAAGGGGAAGGGGGTGATATTTCTCGTAGTATCTGAACCCCTTTTCACCCCTTGATGGGAGTGACTTGTGGGAGGGGATGCTGGGAGAGAGAAAGAGAGGTGGGGATGAACGGGCAGAGGTGGGGATGTGAGGAGTGGTGGGGAGGAAGGATGGAGAGGAGAGAGAGAGAGAGAGAGAGAGAGAGAGAGAGAGAGAGAGAGAGAGAGAGAGAGAGAGAGAGAGAGAGAGAGAGGTTAGAAAGGGTGCTGGTTGTTGGCTGTGTTATTGTAGTTGCAGTGGTGGTGGTGGCTTGGGGGAAGTGTTTGGAGGGGGTGTGGGGAGGGGGTGTGGGGAGGGGGTGTGGGGAGGGGGTGTGGGGTAGACAGTTGAGGGTTGCAGTGCTGTCAATCTACGATGCATTTACCGCTCCCTGCATTCGGGTGCTGCTGGTCCCCATAATGGCCCGAAAGCCAATACTGTTTTTGCTGGAGCATTAAAAGTGAAGCAGTTGGTGTTTTTCCCGCTGTGTGTGTGTGTGTGGTGTTTGTGCTTGTTTGTAGTTGTGTGTTTATGTTTGTGTGTGTGTGTATGTGTGTGTGTGTGTGTGTGTGTGTGTGTGTGTGTGTGTGTGTGTGTGTGTGTGTGTGTGTGTGTGTGTGTGTGTGTGTGTGTGTGTGTGTGGTGTTTGTGCTTGTTTGTAGTTGTGTGTTTATGTTTGTGTGTATGAGTGTGTGTGTGTGTGTGCGTGTGTGTGTGTGTGTGTATGTGTGTGTGTGTGTGTGTGTGTGTGTGTGTGTGTGTGTGTGTGTGTTTTCTTCCTCGTTGCATCCTTTACAAAATACTAATTCTCGCCTACACTGTATATATCCCGTAGTATTTTGTATGTAGTGATCATATCCCCCTCTTATTCATCTATCCTCCAGTGAAATAAGACACAGTTGTCCCCATTCATTCTTTGTAGTTCGTGTTCCCCTCAGCTCAGGTACTAGTTTTGATGTTATTCTTTGTCCTTTCTGATGTACTTTGTGTTGTGCTAAGTGTGGGGTTCAACACTGGTGCTGAATACTCAAGGGTATATCATATTTCTGGGGTGTAAAGTCTGTCGAACGAGTCTTTGTTAAGGTTCCTGGAAGTCATTTTCATCCACACGCACACACACACACACACACACACACACACACACACACACACACACACACACACACACACACACACACACACACACACACACACACACACACACACAACATGATATTATATAGGTTAAGGTGGGAATGGCTTCAGCCTGTCAATGTTTAGATAAATAATTGTTATAAGTCACTGAGAAAGCCGCGTGTGCTGGCTTTTATTTCCCTCATGTCTCGTAAATACCAGGTTTTTGCGGTCTTTACTTGGTGTTGGAGGGGTGCAGGAGTGGGTGCAGGAGGGGGTGAAGGAAGGGGTGCAGGAGGGGGACGGTAGTGTTGGAGGAGGGAGAGGTAGGGGGTGGAGCAATGTGATGATTTTACTGGAGGCTTTAGAAAGGACTAGAGGTTTTGGTGGTATTGAGGTGAGGGTTGTAGAGGGGTGACTGGGGTGTATCAGGGGTACGGGTATGAGGGGAGGAAGGGAGGGGAATGTTGTTGGTTGGATTGGGGGAAGGTTTGGGAAAGGGAGATGCTGAAAATTCTACTGGCCCATGCTAGGTAGGTTTTACTAACCCATTCTAGGTAAGTCCTATTCATACCCAACCACATCCTCTCTCATTCCTGTCTAGTCTATCCTTAACGTTACTTGAAGATAAAAGGACACTAGTCCAACTAATGCGACATTTTCTGTGGCAACGTTTCGTTCTCCAGGAGCTTTATCAAGCCGTTATAAACAATACATGGACACAGAGGGTATATATAGGTACCTTTCTGTATCCCTGTCTTGCTTATAATGTTTTGATTAAGTTCCTAGAGAGCGAAACGTTGCCACAATAAAATGCCACACATTGTAATTCTTCCAATATTATTACAAAGGTTAAGATCTCATTTCAGTGACGCTGTTTGTGTGTCTGGTCCACTTATTTACACTTCTATTACTACAAAAGCACTTACCTCTGTCTCTCAGTCTACGTATTTCCTAACCATAACCTACTTCCACATGTGGATTTGCCCACTGTGATACTGCCTACAACTGCTTCACCTCACCTGTCTACAGTACATAAGCCACTTCTTCGCGCATATTCTGTATTCTTTTCAAGATTGATGGACTGATGACATCGACTCCAGGCTGAGGGACTGATTACCTCAAACTCCTGATCTTCACCATTTTTCTTGGTTTAGGACTGATGGAGCCATTACGTGGCTAAACGTTCCCTTAATAAAGATACCCAAGTGTTGCACATGTATCTAATTCACCAATAAATCTGTTCTCTGGACGATTTACCTGCATCCAGATTTTTGTTTGTCAGATAGGATATTTTAAATCCCATATCTCTGGTAAGCTGACGAGATTTTTAAACATATGGACGACACGAGGGTCATTAAGGTTGATTATCACCTGTTTACCACTAGGTAAAGACGCTTTGTTACCTAAAATATAGGTCTATGGGGATTAAAACATATTCAAAGTGTAACTATACTAAGGTATACACCTTCCATGTGTGTATACTGTGTTGTTGTCAGTATATATACACCATAAGAGATTCACTCATCAAAGTAAACAAAGTATACAATAATAATAATAATAATAATAATAATAATAATAATAATAATAATAATAATAATAATAATAATAATAATAATAATAATAGTAATAATAATAATAATAGACGTAATAATAATAATAATAATTCACCCAGGGAAAGGCTAGTTCTACCACAGCTCCAGAGTCGTATTGACAGCAGGATCAACCAGGCTGTTCCTGCCAGCGACCCACACACCAAAATTACAATTTTGGGGGGTTAAAAAATAATTATTATTATTATTTTTGTGTTGTCGTCTTGGCTGTACGTTGATAATGATGACCGAAGCAATCAAGGGCATTTTATACCCTCGTCGCGCACTGCTATAGGGAATGTTTTAGTGTGCTTGTGCTAAGGGAAATGAGCCTTACGGCCCTACCACGATTAAGGTGATTTGTAGGTGAAGGTAGCTATACATGTTTGTGTTTGGGGGAGGGTGGGGGAAGATGGGAGGGGGAAGGTATGGTGAAGGAGAGGGGGAGAATGGTGGGAGGAGAAGAAAGAGAAAGAGAGGATGACGTTAAGGAAGAAGGGAGGGAAAAACAGGGTGTGGGTAGGGATAGGGGGTAAGGGAGCGTCTAAGAGGGAAAGAGAGGGGAAAGGAGATGAGGAAAGGGGATGAGAAGTAGGGGAAGAAGAGGTATTTAGAGACATTATCCGTCCTTCCAATTTTATGGCACTAGTAATCTGTAGCAAGAGAAGGAGGAGAGAGAGAGAGAGAGAGAGAGAGAGAGAGAGAGAGAGAGAGAGAGAGAGAGAGAGAGAGAGAGAGAGAGAGAGAGAGAGAGAGAGAGAGAGAGAGATTTGTGGTAGTTCCATATGTTTTATCACATTGTAATTAAGTCTCGGCTAGTTTAATCATGTACTAGTTCACCTTACTGCTATTTTCCTAGCATCTAAGTCGCAAATTACCGATTTTTCAACGCTGGTTGCTAGCTAGGTGGTTTGTGGTAGTGGAAACCTAGTTGAGGCTTGACAGTGACCATCACCATCCTAGTTGAGGCTTGACAGTGACCATCACTACCCTAGTTGAGGCTTGACAGTGACTATCACCATCCTAGTTGAGGCTTGACAGTGACAATCACTACCCTAGTTGAGGCTTGACAGTGACCATCACCATCCTAGTTGAGGCTTGACAGTGACCATCACCATCCTAATTGAGGCTTGACAGTGACAATCACTACCCTAGTTGAGGCTTGACAGTGACCATCACCATCCTAGTTGAGGCTTGACAGTGACAATCACTACCCTAGTTGAGGCTTGACAGTGACCATCACCATCCTAGTTGAGGCTTGACAGTGACCATCACCATCCTAGTTGAGGCTTGACAGTGACCATCACCATCCTAGTTGAGGATTGACAGTGACCATCACCATCCTAGTTAAGGCTTGACAGTGACCATCACTATCCTAGTTGAGGCTTGACAGTGACCATCACCATCCTAGTTGAGGCTTGACAGTGACCATCACCATCCTAGTTGAGGATTGACAGTGACCATCACCATCCTAGTTGAGGATTGACAGTGACCATCACTAGCATTGCAATACTGCAACTGAAAAGGCAATCAAGAAAATCCTTAAATCATTGCTTAAAAAACCCACTAACTCCTTAAATCTCCTTTAAAATATTCCATTATCTTCTTAAATCGTCTTTTAAAAATCCCTAACTTATTAAATTGCATTATAATAATCCTATTAACGTCGTAAATCGCCTTTTAGAAATCCCCCTGGATAAAAATACTGGGAGTCTGAAATCCCTCATTATCTTCGTAATCCCTTCATCACTGTAATCCTCATTATCTTTTTAATCCCCTACTCGCTCTAATCCCCCATAATCTCTGTAATCCCTCGTTATCTTTGTAATCCCCTCCTCGCTGTAATCCCTCATTATCTCTATATATATCTCCCGGACGTTGAACTCTCTCATTTGCATACGCATTAAATCGCGTAGCTGTGAGGTAGCTCTTAATATCCTGTTAATCGCTACCGGATTTAATCGTCCCCGGAGCAAAATCGCTGAGTCAGAGGCGATTTAAGTGGTGTCTCGGTGTTAGGTTAGCTGAGGTTGATGTTGGATATTGACCCTTACTGCCTCCTGTCATAAGAGTTAAATTATAGTTATATATACATATATATATATATATATATATATATATATATATATATATATATATATATATATATATATATATATATATATATATATATATATATGCAATAAGATCACTGTAAACAGGTGATTTCAAAATATGCAAAACAACCACTCTGAAAGAATAGAGAAATTCCAAGCGCTTTCGTGACTACTCACATTATCAAGGAACTATGATAGTTCCTTGATAATGTGAGTATTCACGAAAGCGCTTGGAATTTCTCTATTCTTTCAGAGTGGTTGTTTTGCATGTATATATATATATATATATATATATATATATATATATATATATATATATATATATATATATATATATATATATATATATATATATAGATATATATATATATATTTCTCCTACTCTTCCTCCCCTACTACCCTACCTCCCCTACTTTTCTTCCTCCCCTATTTATCTACCTCCCTTACTTTTCTTTCTCCCCTATTCCTCTTTCTCCCCACCGTATCACGCCAATTAATTAAAATTTCGTTGCAGAAGAAACTTCTGGTGGTTTCTCCCCAAGAAAGGGAAAAATCTGCAGACCGGCACTCCAAGACGTTAACAATTAATTTGGAGTCAGGGGAAAAAATCTCCCCTAAGAAATACAAGGCTGAACTTCACGCCTTAGAAAATTACCTAAGTTTTTTCTCATCCCTGCTTTTTCCCCTCTTGTGTTTTGTCTCTGAAAAGTGCACACACACACACACACACACACACACACACACACACACACACAGGGGACAGTTGGAAGCTGAAGACACAGATGAATCACAGGGATGTTAGGAAGTATTTCTTCAGCCACAGAGTAGTCAGTAAGTGGAATAGTTTGGGAAGCGATGTAGTGGAGGCAGGATCCATACATAGCTTTAAGCAGAGGTATGATAAAGCTCACGGCTCAGGGAGAGTGACCTAGTAGCGATCAGTGAAGAGGCGGGGCCAGGAGCTCGGACTCGACCCCCGCAACCTCAACTAGGTGAGTACAACTAGGTGAGTACACACCACACACACACACACACACATACACACACACACACACACACACACACACACACACACACACACACACACACAGGCAGGAACCATACATAGTTTTATGACGAGGTATGATAAAGCTCATGGAGCAGGGAGAGGGAGGACCCAGTAGCGGTTAATGAAGAGGCGGGGCCAGGAGCTGAGTATCGACCCCTGCAACCACAAATAGGTGATTACATACACACACACAGATAGGCAAATAAACATAGGAAGAGCGAGAGAGATAAAGACGAAAGAGTCACAAACTGAAGGACCAGTTTAAGAGGACACTGTCCTGGACCGTTTATCCCCGGGATGAAGACCCAGACCAAAGGCAGGACACGGTCCTGGACCGTTTACCCAGGGGTGAAGAACCCAGACCAAAGGCAGAACACGGTCCTGGACCGTTTACCCAGGGGTGAAGAACCCAAACCAAAGGCAGGACACGGTCCTGGACCGTTTACCCAGGGGTGAAGAACCCAGACCAAAGGCAGGACACGGTCCTGGACCGTTTACCCCGGGCGACTGAGTGACTTGAGAGTTAAAATACGCTGACATCGTTTTGACTTGTAGCGCCATTGAATTCTTGCGTCTGGGCATTCTTCCACAGTTGTGAAGGCCTGGGGGCGGGGGGAGGGTAAGGGGGAGGTAGGGGTAAGGGGGCGGGAAGAGGGAGGAGAAAGAGAATGAAAGGGAGGAGAGGAAAGAAGACAGAGAGGAACTGAGAGAAAGGGAAGGAAAAGTGTGTGTGTGTGTGTGTGTGTGTGTGTGTGTGTGTGTGTACTCACCTATTTGTGGTTGCAGGGGTCGAGTCTTAGCTCCTGGCCCCGCCTCTTCACCGGTTGCTACTGGAGAAATATGGCAGTGAGCAGGATTCGATACTGCTACTGAGAGATGGGCTAGATTCCCAGGCAGCGTTCTTATCCTATTTGTAGTGAAGGGGGTCTAGTATTAGCTCCAAAGGCTGCCCATTAACTTCCTGCTTGACATACTCAATCCTACTTTAGGATGTCAATAAAGTCTCAGTATGCTGTTTATGGTATCTTACTGAGAGTACGTTTCGATCACCAGAGACTTTACCAGTTCTGACAGAGATGGGCAGAAATATACAGGGACGTGGGATGTAGAAATCTGTGACTGCATCAGCCTCCAGTATTGTGTTCAGCCGAGGCGAAACTTGAATTTTAAATTTGTTGAGTCAATAGGCTGATTTCAGTAGTACTCTGTGTAATATATGTATCAGCAATTAGAATAATTTTAGCCAATGCTTCAGAAATTACGAATGAATTTGATTTCTGGGTGATGAGCAGAGTAAGGCTAAACTGTTTTGGTTTTGTCAATTTTTTTGACTTCGGGAAAGCTTATCAGATGATTATCTGTTGTGGTGAATAATTTAGGTGTTGCTTGCGTCCTGGCTGTCTTCAAGAGGGAGCTGGACATGCAACTAAAGTCAGTACCTGACCAGCCGGGTTGTTGTTCGTACGTCAGTTTGCTTGTGGCCAGCAGTAACAGCCTGGTTGATAACGCCCTCACCGTGAGGCCCTGGTCATGGGCCTGACCGCGGGGGCGTTCTCCTCGGAATACCCTCCAGGTATACTCCAGGTATCATCTCTCTCACAAACATCTGTGTCCACTGATCTACGTATTCAGGTTCCTAGTAATTTCACCACCCAGCGTGTACAAGTGTACAAGTCACCTCATGTTGACTTGTACAAGCCAACTGTCCCAGTGTATATTGTATTTTATAGTGTTGGAGGTTATGGTGGCAACTCTGATGCTGAATGAGTGGAACAGTCTACCTAGTTGGGTTATTGAGGCTAGGACTTTGGGTAGTTTCAAATTTAGGTTGGATAAGTACATGAGTGGGAGGGGTTGGATTTGAGTGGGACTTTCACATCAGAGCTTATTTCTTGGGTGGCATTGAAAATTGGGTTGGGCAAATGTTTTGTTAGTGGGATGAATTGTAAGGACCTGCCTAGTATGGGCCAACAGGCCTCCTGTAGTGTTCCTCCTTTCTTATGTTCTTATGTTCTTATGACCTTAGTTATGGACCTGGCGAAGTTATTGCTAGTGTTGATGACAGGTGGAACTATACATCAGCTGGGATTAGAATCCTGTCTGGCATTATGGGCTACCATCTTCGCTCCTCATCTGTGGTTACTGATAAAGGTGTGGTAGATAGCAAAGTTTTGGAAAGCCTTTATCAATGTTTTCAAGTGTTAGGAATGTGGGTAGTGATCATATTTCGTGACCTTTCATAAAGAAACTAGTAACAGCCACACGTGTTGTTGTGATGAGGAATGATCATGGTGCCAGGATCGAAATTTTATTTATTAAATATATCCTAGTGTTTGTCTTCGTGTCTTTCTATACTAACTTGTCGGTATATATTACCGAGGTTTATACCAGGTAGTCCAGTAAATCATTTTTGAGGTATACCTTAAACCCACTAACAAAAATCAAAACCTCCAGAAAGGCATCTGCTGTCTTTGTCTTCTTCAGTGGTAAATCTGAGTGAAGATTTTGAAGGTTGAGGATGTTGTAGTATCTTGGAGCACTGATCAGGTTCCTCCTCGACATATCTTAGCTATTTCCTCCCAGGGGTTATCAACTTCTAATCTCTCCTCCTGAAAGTGCTCCAGGTACAGGTTGACCATGACTGTGTTCAGTGGTAAGTGCATGACCGTGCCACATGATTGTGCTCAGTGGTGAGCGCATGACCATGCCACAAGACTGCCTCTACGTACTCTCCTCACAACAGAAGTAATTAAAGTTTATACATAGCTCACTAGCGTCGAGGAACTCTTTGGTGGAAAATGGGTCGGTAACACCACTTGGAATTTACGCTAAAGTAGATAGACGGTTCGTGTAACGGGAACCTTGCTAAATAATGATGTGACGTCGAAGCTGCTGGCTTTCTTGTTTCTGATGATATCCCTCGAGTGTCTAAGATAGCATCATGGGCCCTATCATACCTGTTCTTAAAACTATGTGTTGAGCTCGCCTCCACCATCACCTCTTAGTCCAGGAACTCCATCTTCCTGGCTTCCCTGAGGCTGAAGAAATACTTCCTGGCATGATCTGTAGCTTTAATTTTCAGTTTTACCTTAATGTACCTATTTCTTGCCTCCCACTTAAGTCTTCTGAGAATTTTGTACGTTGTTATCATATCTCCTCAGGCACCTCTATCCTCCTAAGAAAGACTTCATCTGTGTCTTCAGCTTCCACCTGTGTCCCTTTGATCCTGGTCCTCTTAGTAGAATAATCCACCTATCTGCCATATCAACTCCCCTCTCTCTCTCTCTCTCTCTCTCTCTCTCTCTCTCTCTCTCTCTCTCTCTCTCTCTCTCTCTCTCTCTCTCTCTCTCACTCTCTCTCGTGCTCTCTCTCTCTCTCTCTTCTCTCTCTCTCTCTCTCTCCTCTCTCTCTCTCTCTTCTCTCTTCTCTCTTCTCTCTCTCTCTCTCTCTCTCTCTCTCTCTCTCTCTCTCTCTCTCTATCTCTCTCTCTCTCTCTCTCTCTCTCTCTCTTTATTTTCTGCCTATTCTTTATTTTCCCCTTTCAACCCTATCTATTTTATATTGCATTTCTCCCCCTCCTCTTCCCCTTCCCCTCTGACTCCTCTTCCCCCTTCCCCTCCTCTCCACTCTTCCAATCCCCTCCCTTACCCCTGACTGATTCGTTCGTCCCCTCACCCTATCAGTTATGCTTCAGTTGAGTGATCTGTCCCCTTACCCTCTTCCTCCTCCTCCTCCTCCTCCTCCCTCCCTCCCTCCCTCTTCCCCTTTTTCCCCCTCCCTCTCCCCTCCCCTTTATCACTTTCCCCTCTCCGGCCAGTCTTATCCCTACTGTTATATATTTTGCTCCTTTCACCTCGTCTCTCTCTCTCTCTCTCTCTCTCTCTCATATATATATATATATATATATATATATATATATATATATATATATATATATATATATATATATATATATATATATATATATGTATATATATATATATATATATATATATATATATATATATATATATATATATATATATATATATATATATATATATATATATATATAATGTATTCCGGCTGTATCACAGCTGTGATACAGCTGTATCACAGCTGTATCACAGCTGTATCTGAGCTTCACGTCACCGAGCAGGGAGAGAGAGTCGTGTTTACATCTCGTTAAACCCTAAGTTTGGACCAGCAGGTTTGGTCGAGAGTCTTCCTTATGTCCCGTCTGTTTGACTCCTAATAGTCTGCTTATTTGTGCACAAGTATGTCTATATGACGCTAAACGTGTGTTTGTTAATGCATCTAAAACTGTGGTTGTGTGTGTGTGTGTGTGTGTGTGTGTGTGTGTGTGTGTGTGTGTGTGTGTGTGTGTGTGTGTGTGTGTGTGTGTCTGTGTGTATACTCATCTATTTGGGATTACAGGGTTCGAGTCATTGCTCCTGGCCCCGCTCTTCATTGACCGCTAATAGGTCCTCTCTTCCCCTACTCCATGAGCTTTATCATACCTCATCTTAAAACTATGTATGGATGGTTCCTGCCTCCACTACGTCACTTTCTAGGCTATTCCACTTCCTGATAACTCTGTGACTGAAGAATTACTTCCTAACATCTCTGACTTATCTGAGTCTTCAACTTCCAATTGTGACCCCTTGTATCTGTGTCCCATCTCTGGAACATCCTGTCTCTGTCCACCTTGTCAATTCCTCGCAGTATTTTTATGTCGTTATCATTTCTCCCCTAACACTCCTATCCTCCAGTGTAGCCAGGCCGATTTCCCTTAACCTTTCTTGGTAGGACATTCCCCTGAGTATATTGTATGCTATGATCATGAGTCCCCCTGGTTCTCATTCCTAAGTTCTTTCCTCTTGGTAAATGCAGACATTACAGCGGTGATAACGTTTTCTGTAAGACCGATATAACGCTATCGTTTATCTGAGCACCCAGCCATTGAGCACCCGGCCACTGAGCGCCCGGACATTGAGCACCCGGCCATTGAGCACCCGGCCACAGAGCACCCGGCCACTGAGCACCCAGCCACTGAGCACCCGGCCACTAAGCACCCGGCCACTGAGCACCCGGCCACTGAGCACCCGGCCACTGAGCACCCGGCCACTGAGCACCCGGCCACTGAGCTCCCGGCCACTAGTGACCAATGCGCATCAGTAATCGTTTCAGTGTGCTTAACCTTGTGGTAATGTGATCTCGTTGAGCGCCCTCTGCAAGGACGACGAGGACGAGTACGAGAAGGAAGTGGAAGAAGAAGAGTTTGAGGAGGAGGAGGAGGAAGAAGAAGAAGAAGAAGAAGAAGAAGAAGAAGAAGAAGAAGAAGAAGAAGAAGAAGAAGAAGAAGAAGAAGAAGAAGAAGAAGAAGAAGAAGAAGAAGAAGAAGAACTGTTGAAGGAGGCCGAAGATCACAACTCACACTCCCCCAACAACAGCAACAATGGCTGACAGCACTCGTAAAACTGCGACAATTTTCCCTTCAAATTTCTGTCTCTTACAGTCATAGCAATTTGAGGAGGAGGAGGAAGAGGAGGAGCAGGAGGAGCAGGAGGAGCAGGAGGAGCAGGAGGAGCAGGAGGAACAGGAGGAGCAGGAGGAGCAGGAGGAGCAGGAGGAGCAGGAGGAGCAGGAGGTTGATGCTCGAGCCATGTTCCAACATCAATAATTTTCACGGTACTTGAGCCTCACCCCCAAATTATCATCACATTTACGGAGGAGGGTAAGCGCTCAACCTGTATGGGCCACACGGCATATGGTAAATGGGAGACAACCAAATTTGATTCTTGGAACAGGAAGAGGGATGACTGAGTCGTTCCAACCCCTCGAGTTGGTCGTTCCAGCCCCCGAGAGGGTCATTCCAGCCCCCGAGAGGGTCGTTTCTGTTCCTGAGAGGGTCGTTCCAGTCTCCTGGAAGTCCGTTCCAGTCCCTTGGAAGTTCGTTGCAGCCCCCGGAAGGGTCGTTCCAGCCCCGAGAGGGTTGTTTCTGCTCCCGAGAGAGTCGTTCCAGTCCCATGGAAGTTCGTTCTAGCCCCCTAGAGGGTCGTTCCAGCCCCCGGGAGGGTCATTCCAGCCCCCGGGAGCGTCGTTCTAGCCCCCGCGAGGATCGTTTCAGCCCCCCAGAGGGTCGTTCCTGCTCCCGAGAGGGTCATTCCAGTCCCCTGGAAGTTCGTTCCAGCCCCCGAGAGGGTCATTTCACTCATATCAGGTCAGATTTTTCCTCCTGTGCCTGGATAAGTTCGCCTCGTGGATATTTTGGATTAATAATTCATCAGCGGATTGTTGTGGGGATGTGGGAGTGATTGTGGTGGTGTGGTGGTGATTGTGGTGGTGTGGTGGTGATTGTGGTGGTGTTGTGGTGATTTTGTGGTGTAATAGTGGTGTTTTGGTGGTGATTGTGGTAGTGTGGTGGTGATTGTGGTGGTGTTGTGGTGATGATTGTGGGGGTGTTGTGGAGATTGCTGTGGTGTTGTGGTGCTGGTTGTGGTGGTGTTGTGGTGATTGTTGTGGTGTTGTAGTGATTGTGGTGGTAATTGTGGTGGTGTTGTGGGTGTGATTGTGGTGGTGTTGTGGTGGTGTTGTGGTGATGATTGTGGGGGTGTTGCTGTGGTGATTGTTGTGGTGTTGTGGTGCTGGATGTGGTCGTGTTGTGTTACTGGTTGTGGGGGTGTTGTGGTGGTGATTGTGGTGGTGTTATGGTGGTGATTGTAGTGGTGTTGTGGTGACGTAATCGCTCCATAATGACAGCGACTCCAGGCTGAGGCACTGATTACGTCAAACTCCTTCTGATCTGCACAATTCTTCTTAATATAGGACTGATGAAACTACTGTGTGGCGAAACATTTCCGCAATGAAGATACACACGTGTCGCACATGTGTCTAATGTATCAACTTGTGGGTTCTCTGAATCATTGATCTACATTCATATGACAGGATGGTGGTAGTACCTTCCTGGAAGGTTGCTGTCAACCAGGTTGTTCTGACATATGACAGGATGGTGGTAGTACCTTCCTGGATGGTTGCTGTCAACCAGGTTGTTCTGACATATGACAGGATGGTGGTAGTACCTTCCAGGATTGTTGATGTCAACCAGGTTGTTCTGACATATGACAGGATGGTGGTAGTACCTTCCAGGATTATTGCTGTCAACCAGGTTGTTCTGACATATGACAGGATGGTGGTAGTACCTTCCTGGATTGTTGCTGTCAACCAGGTTGTTCTGACATATGACAGGATGGTGGTAGTACCTTCCTGGATTGTTGCTGTCAACCAGGTTGTTCTGACATATGACAGGATGGTGGTAGTACCTTCCTGGATGGTTCCTGTCAACCAGGCTGTTCTGACATATGTCCAACAGTTGGGTGTCTTTATTGATGAAACGTTTCGCCCACAAAGTAGGCTTCTCCAATCAAATCCAAAAGGAGCAGTAGTAATTAAATAAAGATGGCGTAATCAGTCCATCAACCTTGGAGAAAAAGTATTTGAGGTGACCAGTCCCTCAGTCTGGAGGTGATCAGTCCCTCAGTCTGGAGGTGACCAGTCCCTCAGTCTGGAGGTGATCATTCACTCAGTCTGGAGGTGACCAGTCCCTCAGTCTGGAGGTGATCAGTCCCTCAGTCTGGAGGAGATCAGTCCCTCAGCCTACTGTGTGGGTGAAACGTATCAACGCTAGCGGTGAGGATAAATACCGACCGGCACCTTTAGAAAGATTGGTAGACAATGCCTTCTCATGTGAGTGCGAAATAGAAGCCTGTTAAACGTTTTGCACTCTGGTATGATTGCTGGTACTTTCTTACTGCCTCGGGAACAACATAGACTGTTGTACATGTATCTTAATCTCAAACTTGTCGTTATTTAATATAATTTTGAATAGTCTGTGCTGTTCACGAGACAGGAAGAAAGTACCAGCAATCATACCAGAGTGCAAAACGTTTAACAGGCTTCCGTTTCACACTCACATGAGAAGGCATTGTCTACCAATCTTTCTAAAGGTGCCCGTTGGTATTTATCCTCACCGGTGGCGTTGCCCGCATCACCAACAGCGTCATGTGCGATCCTCTTTAGTTTATCGGTGTCGGGGAATCCGATCCCACGATTAGGATGGTTTAAAGGATCGAACACCGTGTTTTTTTACGACTGTGTAATGTGGAAAATTATTGGTTCTGTATCTGTTGGGTTTACCGGTGAAAGGGAATCGTATCCGACAATTTGGGGTGGGTCGGAGCGCCGTTCCAGGCTGCAAACAACGGGGATAACAACAGAAATTATGTTCTTTTCCAGTAGCACCTAATTGGATTTTAAAACCCAGTGTACTAAAAAAAGGGCATTTCAATTTCTGTTTGCCGTCAAAGTGA
This sequence comes from Cherax quadricarinatus, assembly GCF_038502225.1. Lineage (NCBI taxonomy): Eukaryota > Metazoa > Arthropoda > Malacostraca > Decapoda > Parastacidae > Cherax > Cherax quadricarinatus. Next base: position 1,481,335 of record NC_091355.1, read on the forward strand.
ATATAAATGAGCGGTAAATATATCAGGACCGTCTGTACGGGCAGTGATTGTGACCGCTGGATGCCGAGTGCATTTTGTACTGAAGAACGAAATGCAGTTGCAGTGCAACGAGTGACTATGACTACTGGGTGCTGAGTGCATTTTGTACTGAAGAACGAAATGCAGTTGCAGTGCAACGAGGGACCGGGATGTGCTGGCTGCATAGCCTCCTGCAACGTGCAGAATTGAACGTCGTGATGACGATGGAGCGAAGCCTTTTTTCAGTCTGCTAACTAGAGTGAGTAAATGAAAGACAGGAACAATTAGAGTGAATGAAACTAATGAAAGTGTTCACTAGAGTGAAGAAATTAAAGAGAGTGTTCACTAGAGCGAATAAATTAAAGATAGTGCTTACTAGAGTGAAGAAATTAAAGATAGTGCTTACTAGAGTGAAGAAATTAAAGATAGTAATCACTAGAGTGAAGAAATTAAAGTTAGTGCTTACTGGAGTGAAGAAATTAAAGATAGTGCTTACTAGAGTGAAGAAATTAAAGATAGTGCTCACTAGAGTGAAGAAATTAAAGATAGTGCTTACTGGAGTGAAGAAATTAAAGATAGTGCTTACTGGAGTGAAGAAATTAAAGATAGTGCTTACTAGAGTGAAGAAATTAAAGATAGTGCTTACTAGAGTGAAGAAATTAAAGATAGTGCTTACTAGAGTGAAGAAATTAAAGATAGTATTTACTAGAGTGAAGAAATTAAAGATAGTGCTTACTGGAGTGAAGAAATTAAAGGTTGGCAACAAGTCATTGAGTAGGGAAAAATGTGATGTTTCGCTCGTTGAGACCTTCATAAAGTTATTGATAATCTTTTCAGTGCGCGAAATGTCGTTTCTTTATGGAGAGTTTCTCTGTTAAGTGTCTGGGATTTACTTAGAGTGAAGAAGAAGGTTCTGTGAGACGTTTCTATCATTATGTGGTTGTTGATTAGTCATCATTATCATCATTACTTCTTGTGGGTTTAGCGCTTAGTTTTGATAATAATTATGAAAGTAAATAATAATTATTGTCAACATTACTATGATCATCACCATCACCATCACTATCACCATCATCACCATCACCATCACCATCATCACCATCACCATCATCACCATCACCATCACCATCACCATCACCATCACCACCACCATCACCATCACCATCACCATCACCACCACCATCACCATCACCACCACCATCACCACCACCATCACCATCACCACCACCATCACCATCACCATCACCACCACCATCACCATCACCATCACCATCACCATCACCATCACCACCACCATCACCATCACCATCACCATCACCATCACCATCACCATCACCATCACCATCACCATCACCATCACCATCACCACCATCACCATCACCATCACCATCACCATCACCACCACCATCACCATCACCATCACCATCACCATCACCACCACCATCACCATCACCATCACCATCACCATCACCATCACCATCACCACCACCATCACCATCACCATCACCATCACTACCATCACCACCACCATCACTACCACCATCACCATCACCACCATCACCATCACCATCACCATCACCATCACCATCACCACCACCATCACTGTGCATACTCCCACCATCAACATTCACCATCACCATCCCCCATCACACCAGTACACCTGTTGCACCACCACATCACACCACCATTGTGTCCCACCACCACCACCACCTCTACCCTGTGTCCACCACCATCACTACCATTGCCCACCACCACCACCACAACCACTAGTGTCACCACCATCATCATTGCCATACACACACATCTCACCACCACCACCACCACCACCACCATCACCATCACCATCACCACCGTCACCATCACCTTCACCACCACCACCACCACCACCACTCAGAAAACCATATTAATTTACATTGGCCTTTCTATTAAATCCCAAGAGTTAATCCCTGAGCATAAAGCTTCTGGCATGTAAATCCCTCCGTCATGACAATGCTGGCAGCCAAGATACAAATAAATCGCTATTATAAATAATAATTGAAGCTGTACATTAAGCTTCGAGGGTTTTATATGAACTCGATTTGCCATGTTTACATTTGAACCTGGTTTGGGGATCAATCTCCCAGGTATCTCCCATGGATACATTATTATGTACCTTTCTCTTCTTCGTTCCAGAGAGTACATTGCTAATATTTTGAGTTTAACTGGTCTTTGGGCTATGTGAAAACAGTAAATGTGTCCATATTTCTTAGAGCTGTGATATTTCTCTTGTCTTGAACAGAGCTGTCAACACTGAACAGTGTTATACACTTAAGAACACTGGTAATTTGAACAGTACAGTCATTGGTGTCAATTCTCTTGCCTTGAAAGTTCTCGTTATCCTTCCTAATATATATTATTTTCAGTTTTTCCTTTCTGTATTTTCTTTACCGTGTTCTATTAATGACGGGCCACCTGACGTCTCTTTTCATGCTTATTTCCTTCTGTGAAATAAGCTTTATGTGTCTTGCATCCAGTGCTTATTTTAGGTTCTTCATTCTTTCCATGTACACACAGTGGGAGTTTTCCACAGACAAACATTGTGTTTCCCTTGTATGCCGCAAGGTTTTGCTTATATCTTCTCGCATCTTTTCAGTGTCTACTAATGAGGTGACATTCGTGATTATTTTGGTATCGTCTGTTAAGGATGACACGACGATGTGGCTAGTGATTTTGTCTATTTTTGCTATGAGGCTGAGGAACTGTAAAGGCGCCAGGACTACTCCTTAGGGAACCGAACTTAATAATTTCCTGAGACAAGATTTGTTTCGTCTACTATTCTTTGTGTTCTGTTTGTTAAAAAATTGAATATCTATTTTCGTCCTGTAAACTCCTTTGGAGCCAAGTTCTTAGGCCTTTTGTGTATCCATATACTCTTGCGTTACCGTCCACAGGATGGATATGGAGTGCATTATAAACTATCCACTTCGGCGTCAAAATCTAATCTATTTTTCTTGTTATACCTCCTTCCTTATTCCTTTTTTATTACTTCACGGCCTTACCTGGCAAACGTCTTAGCTAACTCTTTGTAGACAGCAAATAATTTCTTCCAAAGCCTCGGTTATTTTGTGAAAACTGTCCAGTAGTAGTGACATGCATGACCTTCCCGCTGTAAATGTATGTTGACTCTGGTTGTGCAGGTCATGGTTGTCAATAGCAGCAGTAATTTGTCATCTCGCCAGCCTTGCCAGGTGATTCCCAAGTATTAAGATCCCAAGAAGTTACAGTGTCTGACAGGTTTGTAGATGAATGGTTCAGAGAACCGACATGTTGATAAATTAGACACATGTGCAACTCTTGGGTATCTTTGAAGAATTGAGACACTTATGCAACACATGGGAATCTTTATTGAAGAAACGTTTCGCCACACAGTGGCTTCATCAGTCCAATACAAAGTAGAAATGGGTAAGGAGAGTAGAAGTATGTGTTGCATAAGTGTCTCAATTCTTCAACTTGTCGGTTTTCAAAACCATTCATCACATCTTGGGTATCTTTATTGAGGAAACGTTTCGCCACACAGTGGCTTCACTGTAGCCACTGTGTGGCGAAACGTTTCCTCAATAAAGATACCCAAGAGCTGCACATGTGTCTAATTTATCAACATGTCGGTTCTCTGAACCATTCATCTACAAACCTGTCAGACACTGCAACTTCTTGGGATCTTAATACTTGGGAATTCTTCGCTTGCCTAATTCTTGGGCACGACCTACTTGCCAGGTGATGTATAGGCAACATGCAGGCGATAAGCTTGAAACCCAGCAAACCATCCGTCACTGATATGGCTATGTATATACATCAAGATATATATATATATATAATCCCTATCTTAGGGTTTAAAACATATATTAGTGTGCGGAATTGCTTCACTAACGACCCTCGTATATTACACACAGACCTTACACAAACTACCCCAACAGACACCTAGAACGAGAATACAGTAGGCTACAACTCTCCCCCCACACAGCTACATCCATTGTACCCCTGAAATACACCTTGCTTATATTTCTGACCATATTTCCGGCTGTAGCAATCTGAAATATGCTAATGCTCTTTGTTCTCTTCTTCCCAGGTACGTTTGCTAGAAGCTAATTGACTTTAGCCAGCCAATGTGGAGTAAGTAACGACGGTTGTATTAATTTCTGCACTCCTCTCTTTCTCTGGTTATTTCTTTAATGACCTCTCGCAATAACCCACCCAAAAACCCACCCACCCACAAACCCACCCAGACCCACCCAAACCCACTTAAACCCTCCCTATTCACCCAAAAGGCACCCATCAGCCCACCCATTCATCCGCCCACCCACCCAGAAAAACAAAATTACACGCACGTGGGAGGGGAATCTCGTCTCGACGTTTCGGTTCCTCTTGGGACCATTGTCGAGTCGTGAGTGTAGATAAATGGCATAAATGCCGTGTAATGCGATCTTTTGTTGACAACGTTTCGCCCACACAGTGTGGGTGAAACGTGGTGAATGAAGGATCGCATACTGGATTTCCGTCTATTCTTCCGTCAAGTCGTAAGTTTCGACCCAATTGTGACCTGACACTGGTCCAAGAGGGAGCGAAATGTCGTCATAAGCTTCCTCCGTCACGATGTTTATTCTATATTTCTTCCAACGAAGAAAAAAAAGTCGATTTGTGTAAGAAATCTGAGTAAATCAGTGGAGTCAATTTTTTCAGATTTTATTAGTTCAGATTTGGCTTTTTTTGTGTGTTTGATTAATTCACCTGATTTTATTATTTCAGTGGATTTCACATTTATTTCAGTGGGTCTGACAATTATTTCAGTGGGTTTGATAATTATTTCAGTATATCTGATCATTATTTCAGTGGGTTTGATAATTATTTCAGTGGGTTTGATAATTATTTCAGTGGGTTTGATAATTATTTCAGTGGGTTTGATAATTATTTCAGTGGGTTTGATAATTATTTCAGTGGGTTTGATAATTATTTCAGTGGGTTTGATAATTATTTCAGTGGGTTTGATAATTATTCCAGTGGGTCTGACAATTATTTCAATAGATTTAATAATTATTTCAGTGGATTTGACAATTATTTCAGTAGGTTTGACAGTCATTTCAGTGGCTTTTATAATTATTTCAGTGGATGTGATTAGCTCATCGGTTTATCTAACTCGATTGTAACGAACCCGGATTTGACGGATTTCGGATTTAACAGTAAAAAAAAGTGTTGTCGGATAGCGCTCTAGAACAACGAGGCACAAATCGGGTAAATCGGAATTATTCGTCATTGTTATGGACATGGAAAAACTTTCTCGTTATCCGTATTTAACGGTCATTCGGCTTTAACGGACACCCCGTTGTCCCTCTACCTTCTCTAAATTGATGGTTAACGTGCGTGAGTATTTTAACCGGTGTCAAAATTAAGATATTAACCCCACTGTTGTCAAGTTATCTTATTAACGAAAATAAGATACCAGATATATTAAGCAAATTTCCTAAAATTGTTTGTAACAGATAAGTGAATTGTAGACTTAAATCCAAATGTTCTCCTGTTAATCCTTTTGGGGCCTAGTTCCTAAGTCTTTTGTGTATCCATGTGCTCTTGCGATAGCATCCACAGGATGGATATGAGATGCACAATAAACTAGCCACTGCAGTGGTAAAGTCTAATCTATATCATTAAGAGAGAGTCTTGATGCTAGGTAAGATATCCTTTTTTTACAAGAATTGGTGGTGACTGGACGGATGTTGATGCTCCTTCCTTCTCTGACGCGTTGTTCCAGTCTCCGGTCTGGAACTAGCGATGCTTCCTTCCAGTCGGGAACTAGCGACTTTTGCTTCGACTCTGCAGCACAGGCCTCCAGTCTACAACACAGTCCTCCAGACTGCAACGCAGGCCTCCACCCTGCAATACAGGCCTCCCCACTGCAGCACAGGCCTCCACCCTGCAACACAGGCCTCCACCCTGCAACACAGGCCTCCACCCTGCAACACAGGCCTCCACCCTACAACACAGGCCTCCACCCTACAACACAGGCCTCCACCCTGCAACACAGGCCTCCACCCTACAACACAGGCCTCCACCCTACAACACAGGCCTCCACCTTGCAACACAGGCTTCCAGCCTACAACCAACAACAACACACACACACACACACACACACACACACACACACACACACACACACCTTCAATCTCCACATTTGCACAGTGGTTAGAATGTAATTTGCAAAGTTAATACAAGCGTTTAATGTAGATTCCATTAGAGGTTCATTACATCGCAATCAAAATCTGGCTGGCGCTCCACCGCTCACATCTGTCAACTATGTTTCTCTCTACCATTGATTTCCAGCCTGTGAAATACTCCTTTTGTTACTCTGGATAACCACTCTCCCTCTCCCTTCCCCTCCCTTCCTCCCTCTCCCTCCTCCTCCTCCTCCTCCTCCCTTTCCTTCCTCTTCTTCCGCTCCTCCACCCCCCTCACCATCTTCTCTCTTCTCTTATCTTATATTCTGTCCTGGCTGTAACTGTTACCATAATTTTTAAAGGGGTGGACCGGTAAGCCGGTGGAAGGCCTCGGTCACATGACCAAAAGCCCCAACGCCGGGTGGTCATCTGATTAAGACCCGCGTCAGGAAACACTTGTCTTGTTTCCTGACAAAC